>NW_028270377.1:0-191633 GCF_037043375.1 Chiloscyllium plagiosum | reverse complement strand
ACGGCGAAGGAGGGTGGGGAGGGGAAACGGGGAAGGAGGGTGGGAGGGTGGGGAGGGGAAACGGGGAAGGAGGGTGGGAGGGTGGGGAGCGGAAACGGTGAAGGAGGGGAAATGGGGAAGGAGGGTGGGATGGTGGGGAGGCGAAACGGGGAAGGAGGGTGGGAGGGTGGGGAGGCGAAACGGGGAAGGAGGGTGGGAGGGTGGGGAGGGGAAACGGGGAGGAAGGTGGGAGGGTGGGAGGGTGGGAAGGGGAAACGGGGAAGGAGGGTGGGAGGGTGGGGAGGGGAAACGGGGAAGGAGGGTGGGAGGGTGGGGAGGGGAAACGGGAAGGAGGGTGGGAGGGTGGGGAGGGGAAACGGGGGAAGGAGGGGTGGGAGGGTGGGGAGGGGAAACGGGGAAGGAGGGTGGGAGGGTGGGGAGGGGAAACGGGGAAGGAGGGTGGGAGGGTGGGGAGGGGAAACGGGGAAGGAGGGTGGGAGGGTGGGGAGGGGAAACGGGGAAGGAGGGTGGGAGGGTGGGGAGGGGAAACGGGGAAGGAGGGTGGGAGGGTGGGGAGGGGAAACGGGGAAGGAGGGTGGGAGGGTGGGGAGGGGAACGGGGAAGGAGGGTGGGAGGGTGGGGAGGGGAAACGGGGAAGGAGGGGAAACGGGGAAGGAGGGGAAACGGGGAAGGAGGGTGGAGGGTGGGGAGGGGAAACGGGGAAGGAGGGTGGGAGGGTGGGGAGGGGAAACGGGGAAGGAGGGTGGGGAGGGGAAACGGGGAAGGAGGGTGGGAGGGTGGGGGAGGGGAAACGGGGAAAGAGGGGAAACGGGGAAGGAGGGTGGGAGGGTGGGGAGGGGAAACGGGGAAGGAGGGTAGGAGGGTGGAGAGGGGAAATGGGGAATGAGGGTGGGGAGGGGAAATGGGAAGGAGGGTGGGGAGGGGAAATGGGGAAGGAGGGTGGGAGGGTGGGGAGGGGAATCGGGGAAGGTGGGTGGGATTGTGGGAGGGGTAACGGGGAAGGAGGGAAACGGGGAAGGTGGGTGGGAGGGTGGGAGGGGAAACGGGGAAGGTGGGTGGGAGGGTGGGGAGGGGAAACGGGGAAGGATTGTGGGGAGTTGGGGAGGGGAACGTGGAAGGAGGGTGGGGAGGAGAAACGGGGGAAGGAGGGTGGGAGGGTGGGGAGGAGAAACGGGGAAGGAGGGTG
Organism: Chiloscyllium plagiosum; assembly: GCF_037043375.1. Classification (NCBI taxonomy): domain Eukaryota; kingdom Metazoa; phylum Chordata; class Chondrichthyes; order Orectolobiformes; family Hemiscylliidae; genus Chiloscyllium; species Chiloscyllium plagiosum. Next base: position 190,447 of record NW_028270377.1, on the reverse strand, counting down.
GGAGGGTGGGGAGGAGAAACGGGGAAGGAGGGTGGGGAAGAGAAAAGGGGAAGGAGGGTGGGAGGGTGGGAAGAGAAAAGGGGAAGGAGGGTGGAGGGTGGGGAGGAGAAAAGGGGAAGGAGGGTGGGAGGGTGGGGAGGGGAAACGGGGAAGGCGGGTGGGGAGGGGAAACGGGGAAGGTGGGGAAGCGGGGAAGGAGGGTGTGAGGGTGGGGTGGGGAAACGGTGAAGGAGGGTGGGAGCGTGGGGTGGGGAAACGGGGAAGGAGGGTGGGATTGTGGGAGGGGAAACGGGGAAGGAGGGGAAACGGGGAAGGTGGGTGGGAGGGTGGGGAGGGGAAACGGGGAAGGTGGGTGGGAGGGTGGGGAGGGGAAACGGGGAAGGTGGGTGGGAGGGTGGGGAGGGGAAACGGGGGTAGGATTGTGGGAAGTTGGGGAGGGGAAACGTGGAAGGAGGGTGGGGAGGAGAAACGGGGAAGGAGGGTGGGAGGGTGGGGAGGAGAAAAGGGGAAGGAGGGTGGGAGGGTGGGGAGGAGAAAAGGGGAAGGGAGGGTGGGAGGGTGGGAGGAGAAACGGGGAAGGAGGGTGGGAGGATGGGGAGGAGAAACGGGGAAGGAGGGTGGGAGGGTGGGGAGGAGAAACGGGGAAGGAGGGTGGGAGGGTGGGGAGGAGAAACGGGGAAGGAGGGTGGGAGGGTGGGGAGGAGAAACGGGGAAGGAGGGTGGGGAGGAGAAACGGGGAAGGAGCGTGGGAGGGTGGGGAGGAGAAACGGGAGGGAGGGCGGGCAGGGGAAACGGGGAAGGAGGGTGGGAGGGTGGGGAGAGGAAACGGGGAAGGAGGGTGGGAGGGTGGGGAGGGGAAACGGGAAAAGGAGGGGAAACGGGGAAGGAGGGTGGGAGGGTGGGGAGGGGAAACGGGGAGGGAGGGTGGGGAGGGGAAATGGGGAAGGAGGGTTGGAGGGTGGGGAAGGGAAACGGGGAAGGAAGGTGTGGAGGGGAAACGGGGAAGGAGGGTGGGGAGGGGAAACGGGGAAGGAGGGGAAACGGGGAAGGAGGGTGGGGAGGGGAAACGGGGAAGGAGGGTGGGGAGGGGAAACTGGGAGGGTGGGGAAACGGGGTAGGAGGGTGTGAGGGTGGGGAGGGGAAACGGGAAGGAGGGTGTGAGGGTGGGGAGGGGAAACGGGAAGGAGGGTGGGGAGGGGAAACGGGGAAGGAGAGTGGGGAGGGGAATCGGGGAAGGAGGGTGGGGAGGGGAAACGTGGAAGGAGGGTGGGAGGGTGGGGAGGGGAAACGTGGAAGGAGGGTGGGAGGGTGGGGAGGGGAAACGTGGAAGGAGGGTGGGAGGGTGGGGAGGGGAAACGTGGAAGGAGGGTGGGAGGGTGGGGAGGGGAAACGTGGAAGGAGGGTGGGAGGGTGGGGAGGGGAAACGGGGAAGGAGGGTGGGGAGGGGAAACGGGGAAGGAGGGTGGGAGGGTGGGGAGGGGAAACGGGGAAGGAGGGTGGGAGGGTGGGGAGGGGAAACGGGGAAGGAGGGTGGGAGGGTGGGGAGGGGAAACGGGAAGGAGGGTGGGAGGGTGGGGAGGGGAAACGGGGAAGGAGGGTGGGAGGGTGGGGAGGGGAAACGGGGAAGGAGGGTGGGAGCGTGGGGAGGGGAAACGGGGAAGGAGGGTGGGAGGGTGGGGAGGGAAACGGGGAAGGAGGGTGGGAGGGTGGGGAGGGGAAACGGGGAAGGAGGGTGGGAGGGTGGGGAGGGGAAACCGGGAAGGAGGGTGGGAGGGTGGGGAGTGGAAACGGGGAAGGAGGGTGGGAGGGTGGGAAGGGGAAACGGGGAAGGAGGGTGGGGAGGGGAAACGGGGAAGGAGGGTGGGAGGGTGGGGAGGGGAAACGGGGAAGGAGGGTGGGAGGGTGGGGAGGGGAAACGGGGAAGGAGGGTGGGAGGGTGGGGAGGGGAAACGGGGAAGGAGGGTGGGAGGGTGGGGAGGGGAAACGGGGAAGGAGGGTGGGAGGGTGGGGAGGGGAAACGGGGAAGGAGGGTGGGAGGGTGGGGAGGGGAAACGGGGAAGGAGGGTGGGAGGTTGGGGAGGGGAAACGGGGAAGGAGGGTGGGAGGGTGGGAGGGGAAACGGGGAAGGAGGGTGGGAGGGTGGGGAGGGGAAACGGGAAGGAGGGTGGGAGGGTGGGGAGGGGAAACGGGGAAGGAGGGTGGGAGGGTGGGGAGGGGAAACGGGGAAGGAGGGTGGGAGGGTGGGGAGGGGAAACGGGGAAGGAGGGTGGGAGGGTGGGGAGGGGAAACGGGGAGGAGGGGAAACGGGGAAGGAGGGTGGGAGGGTGGGGAGGGGAAACGGGGAAGGAGGGTGGGAGGGTGGGGAGGGGAAACGGGGAAGGAGGGTGGGAGGGTGGGGAGGGGAAACGGGGAAGGAGGGAAACGGGGAAGGAGGGTGGGAGGGTGGGGAGGGGAAACGGGGAAGGAGGGTGGGAGGGTGGGGAGGGGAAACGGGGAAGGAGGGTGGGAGGGTGGGGAGGGGAAACGGGGAAGGAGGGTGGGAGGGTGGGGAGGGGAAACGGGGAAGGAGGGTGGGAGGGTGGGGAGGGGAAACGGGGAAGGAGGGTGGGGAGGGTGGGGAGGGGAAACGGGAAAGGAGGGTGGGAGGGTGGGGAGGGGAAACGGGGAAGGAGGGTGGGAGGGTGGGGAGGGAAACGGGGAAGGAGGGTGGGAGGGTGGGGAGGGGAAACGGGGAAGGAGGGTGGGAGGGTGGGGAGGGGAAACGGGGAAGGAGGGTGGGAGGGTGGGGAGGGGAAACGGGGAAGGAGGGTGGGAGGGTGGGGAGGGGAAACGGGGAAGGAGGGTGGAGGGTGGGGAGGGAAACGGGGAAGGAGGGTGGGAGGGTGGGGAGGGGAAACGGGAAAGGAGGGTGGGAGGGTGGGGAGGGGAAACGGGGAAGGAGGGTGGGAGGGTGGGGAGGGGAAACGGGGAAGGAGGGTGGGAGGGTGGGGAGGGAAACGGGGAAGGAGGGTGGGAGGGTGGGGAGGGGAAACGGGGAAGGAGGGTGGGAGGGTGGGGAGGGGAAACGGGGGAAGGAGGGTGGGAGGGTGGGGAGGGGAAACGGGGAAGGAGGGTGGGAGGGTGGGGAGGGGAAACGGGGAAGGAGGGTGGAGGGTGGGGAGGGGAAACGGGAAGGAGGGGAAACGGGGAAGGAGGGTGGGAGGGTGGGGAGGGGAAACGGGGAAGGAGGGTGGGAGGGTGGGAGGGGAAACGGGGAAGGAGGGTGGGAGGGTGGGGGAGGGGAAACGGGGAAGGAGGGTGGGAGGGTGGGGAGGGGAAACGGGGAAGGATGGTGGGAGGGTGGGGAGGGGAAACGGGGAAGGAGGGTGGGAGGGTGGGGAGGGGAAACGGGGAAGGAGGGTGGGAGGGTGGGGAGGGGAAACGGGGAAGGAGGGTGGGAGGGTGGGGAGGGGAAACGGGGAAGGAGGGTGGGAGGGTGGGGAGGGGAAACGGGGAAGGAGGGGAAACGGGGAAGGAGGGTGGGGAGGGGAAACGGGGAAGATGGGTGGGAGGGTGGGGAGGGGAAACGGGGAAGATGGGTGGGAGGGTGGGGAGGGAAAACGGGGAAGATGGGTGGGAGGGTGGGGAGGGAAAACGGGGAAGATGGGTGGGAGGGTGGGGAGGGGAAACGGGGAAGATGGGTGGGAGGGTGGGGAGGGGAAACGGGGAAGATGGGTGGGAGGGTGGGGAGGGGAAACGGGGAAGATGGGTGGGAGGGTGGGGAGGGGAAACGGGGAAGATGGGTGGGAGGGTGGGGAGGGGAAACGGGGAAGATGGGTGGGAGGGTGGGGAGGAGAAACGGGGAAGGAGGGTGGGAGGGTGGGAGGAGAAACGGGGAAGGAGGGTGGGAGGGTGGGGAGGAGAAACGGGGAAGGAGGGTGGGAGGGTGGGGAGGAGAAACGGGGAGGGAGGGTGCGGAGGAGAAACGGGGAAGGAGGAAGGGAGGGTGGGCAGGGGAAACGGGGAGAGAGGGTGGGGAGGAGAAACGGGGGAGGAGAAACGGGGAAGGAGGGTGGGAGGGTGGGGAAGAGAAACGGGGAAGGAGGGTGGGAGCGTGGGGAGGAGAAACGGGGGGAACGAGGGGGGAGGGTAGGGAGGAGAAACGGGGAAGGAGGGTGAGAGGGTGGGGAGGGGAAACGGGGAAGGAGGGTGGGGAGGGGAAACGGGGGAAGATGGGTGGGAGGCTAGGGAGGGGAAACGGGGAAGATGGGTGGGAGGGTGGGGAGGGGAAACGGGGAAGATGGGTGGGAGTGTGGGGAGGGTAAACGGGGATGAAGGGTGGGAGGGTGGGGAGGGGAAACGGGGAAGGAGTGTGGAGGGTGGGGTGGGGAAACGGGGAAGGAGGGTGGGATTGTGGGAGGGGAAACGGGGAAGGAGGGGAAACGGGGAAGGTGGGTGGGAGGGTGGGGAGGGGAAACGGGGAAGGTGGGTGGGAGGGTGGGGAGGGGAAACGGGGAAGGTGGGTGGGAGGGTGGGGAGGGGAAACGGGGTAGGATTGTGGGAAGTTGGGGAGGGGAAACGTGGAAGGAGGGTGGGGAGGAGAAACGGGGAAGGAGGGTGGGAGGGTGGGGAGGAGAAAAGGGGAAGGAGGGTGGGAGGGTGGGGAGGGGAAACGGGGAAGGAGGGTGGGAGGGTGGGGAGGGGAAACGGGGAAGGAGGGTGGGAGGGTGGGGAGGGGAAACGGGGAAGGAGGGTGGGAGGGTGGGGAGGGGAAACGGGGAGAAGGAGGGTGGGAGGGTGGGGAGGGGAAACGGGGAAGGAGGGGAAACGGGGAAGGAGGGTGGGAGGGTGGGGAGGGGAAACGGGGAAGGAGGGTGGAGGGTGGGGAGGGGAAACGGGGAAGGAGGGTGGGAGGGTGGGGGGGAAACGGGGAAGGAGGGTGGGAGGGTGGGGAGGGGAAACGGGAAGGATGGTGGGAGGGTGGGGAGGGAAACGGGGAAGGGGGTGGGGAGGGTGGGGAGGGGAAACGGGAAGGAGGGTGGGAGGGTGGGGGAGGGGAAACGGGGAAGGAGGGTGGGAGGGTGGGGAGGGGAAACGGGGAAGGAGGGGAAAACGGGGAAGGAGGGGAAACGGGGAAGGAGGGTGGGGAGGGGAAACGGGGAAGATGGGTGGAGGGTGGGGAGGGGAAACGGGGAAGATGGGTGGGAGGGTGGGGAGGGAAAACGGGGAAGATGGGTGGGAGGGTGGGGAGGGAAAACGGGGAAGATGGGTGGGAGGGTGGGGAGGGGAAACGGGGAAGATGGGTGGGAGGGTGGGGAGGGGAAACGGGGAAGATGGGTGGGAGGGTGGGGAGGGGAAACGGGGAAGATGGGTGGGAGGGTGGGGAGGGGAAACGGGGAAGATGGGTGGGAGGGTGGGGAGGAGAAACGGGGAAGGAGGGTGGGAGGGTGGGGAGGAGAAACGGGGAAGGAGGGTGGGAGGGTGGGGAGGAGAAACGGGGAGGGAGGGTGGGGAGGAGAAACGGGGAAGGAGGAAGGGAGGGTGGGCAGGGGAAACGGGGAGAGAGGGTGGGGAGGAGAAACGGGGGAGGAGAAACGGGGAAGGAGGGTGGGAGGGTGGGGAAGAGAAACGGGGAAGGAGGGTGGGAGCGTGGGGAGGAGAAACGGGGAACGAGGGTGGGAGGGTAGGGAGGAGAAACGGGGAAGGAGGGTGAGAGGGTGGGGAGGGGAAACGGGGAAGGAGGGTGGGGAGGGGAAACGGGGAAGATGGGTGGGAGGCTAGGGAGGGGAAACGGGGAAGATGGGTGGGAGGGTGGGGAGGGGAAACGGGGAAGATGGGTGGGAGTGTGGGGAGGGTAAACGGGGATGAAGGGTGGGAGGGTGGGGAGGGGAAACGGGGAAGGAGTGTGGGAGGGTGGGGTGGGGAAACGGGGAAGGAGGGTGGGATTGTGGGAGGGGAAACGGGGAAGGAGGGGAAACGGGGAAGGTGGGTGGGAGGGTGGGGAGGGGAAACGGGGAAGGTGGGTGGGAGGGTGGGGAGGGGAAACGGGGAAGGTGGGTGGGAGGGTGGGGAGGGGAAACGGGGTAGGATTGTGGGAAGTTGGGGAGGGGAAACGTGGAAGGAGGGTGGGGAGGAGAAACGGGGAAGGAGGGTGGGAGGGTGGGGAGGAGAAAAGGGGAAGGAGGGTGGGAGGGTGGGGAGGAGAAAAGGGGAAGGAGGGTGGGAGGGTGGGGAGGAGAAAAGGGGAAGGAGGGTGGGAGGGTGGGGAGGAGAAACGGGGAAGGAGGGTGGGAGGATGGGGAGGAGAAACGGGGAAGGAGGATGGGAGGGTGGGGAGGAGAAACGGGGAAGGAGGGTGGGGAGGAGAAACGGGGAAGGAGGGTGGGAGGGTGGGGAGGAGAAACGGGGAGGGAGGGCGGGCAGGGGAAACGGGGAGGGAGGGTGGGGAGGATAAACGGGGAAGGAGGGTGGGAGGGTGGGGAGGAGAAACGGGGAAGGAGGCTGGGAGGGTGGGGAGGAGAAACGGGGAAGGAGGGTGGGAGGGTGGGGAGGAGAAACGGGGAAGGAGGGTGGGAGGGTGGGGAGGAGAAACGGGGAAGGAAGGGAAACGGGGAAGGAGGGGAATCGGGGAAGGAGGGGAAACGGGGAAGGAGGGGAATCGGGGAAGGAGGGTGGGAGGGTGGGGAGGGGAATAGGGGAAGGAGGGAAAACGGGGAAGGAGGGTGGGAGGGTGGGGAGGGGAAACGGGGAAGGAGGGGAAACGGGGAAGGAGGGTGGGAGGGTGGGGAGGGGAAACGGGGAAGGAGGGTGGGAGGATGGGGAGGGGAAACGGGGAAGGAGGGTGGGAGGGTGGGGAGGAGAAACGGGGAAGGAGGGTGGGAGGGTGGGGAGGAGAAACGGGGAAGGAGGGTGGGAGGGTGGGGAGAGGAAACGGGGAAGGAGGGTGGGAGGGTGGGGAGAGGAAACGGGGAAGGAGGGTGGGAGGGTGGGGAGAGGAAACGGGGAAGGAGGGTGGGAGGGTGGGGAGGGGAAACGGGGAAGGAGGGGAAACGGGGAAGGAGGGTGGGAGGGTGGGGAGGGGAAACGGGGAGGGAGGGTGGGGAGGGGAAATGGGGAAGGAGGGTTGGAGGGTGGGGAAGGGAAACGGGGAAGGAAGGTGTGGAGGGGAAACGGGGAAGGAGGGTGGGGAGGGGAAACGGGGAAGGAGGGTGGGAGGGTGGGGAGGGGAAACGGGGAAGGAGGGTGGGAGGGTGGGGAGGGGAAACGGGGAAGGAGGGTGGGAGGGTGGGGAGGGGAAACGGGGAAGGAGGGTGGGAGGGTGGGGAGGGGAAACGGGGAAGGAGGGTGGGAGGGTGGGGAGGGGAAACGGGGAAGGAGGGTGGGAGGGTGGGGAGGGGAAACGGGGAAGGAGGGTGGGAGGGTGGGGAGGGGAAACGGGGAAGGAGGGTGGGAGGGTGGGGAGGGGAAACGGGGAAGGAGGGTGGGAGGGTGGGGAGGGGAAACGGGGAAGGAGGGGAAACGGGGAAGGAGGGGAAACGGGGAAGGAGGGTGGGAGGGTGGGGAGGGGAAACGGGGAAGGAGGGTGGGAGGGTGGGGAGGGGAAACGGGGAAGGAGGGTGGGAGGGTGGGGAGGGGAAACGGGGAAGGAGGGTGGGAGGGTGGGGAGGGGAAACGGGGAAGGAGGGTGGGAGGGTGGGGAGGGGAAACGGGGAAGGAGGGTGGGAGGGTGGGGAGGGGAAACGGGGAAGGAGGGTGGGAGGGTGGGGAGGGGAAACGGGGAAGGAGGGTGGGAGGGTGGGGAGGGGAAACGGGGAAGGAGGGTGGGAGGGTGGGGAGGGGAAACGGGGAGGGAGGGTGGGGAGGGGAAACGGGGAAGGAGGGTGGGAGGGTGGGGAGGGGAAACGGGGAAGGAGGGGAAACGGGGAAGGAGGGTGGGAGGGTGGGGAGGGGAAACGGGGAAGGAGGGTGGGAGGGTGGGGAGGGGAAACGGGGAAGGAGGGTGGGGAGGGGAAACGGGGAAGATGGGTGGGAGGGTGGGGAGGGAAAACGGGGAAGATGGGTGGGAGGGTGGGGAGGGAAAACGGGGAAGATGGGTGGGAGGGTGGGGAGGGGAAACGGGGAAGATGGGTGGGAGGATGGGGAGGGGAAACGGGGAAGATGGGTGGGAGGGTGGGGAGGGGAAACGGGGAAGATGGGTGGGAGAGTGGGGAGGTGAAACGGGGAAGATGGGTGGGAGGGTGGGGAGGGGAAACGGGGAAGATGGGTGGGAGGGTGGGGAGGGGAAACGGGGAAGATGGGTGGGAGGGTGGGGAGGGGAAACGGGGAGGGAGGGTGGGGAGGGGAAACGGGGAAGGAGGGTGGGAGGGTGGGGAGGGGAAACGGGGAAGGAGGGTGGGAGGGTGGGGAGGGGAAACGGGGAAGGAGGGTGGGAGGGTGGGGAGGGGAAACGGGGAGGGAGGGTGGGGAGGGGAAACGGGGAAGGAGGGTGGGAGGGTGGGGAGGGGAAACGGGGAGGGAGGGGAGGGGAAACGGGGAAGGAGGGTGGGAGGGTGGGGAGGGGAAACGGGGAAGGAGGGTGGGAGGGTGGGGAAGGGAAACGGGGAAGGAGGGTGGGAGGGTGGGGAGGGGAAACGGGGAAGGAGTGTGGGAGGGTGGGGAGGGGAAACGGGGAGGGAGGGTGGGGAGGGGAAACGCGGAGGAAGGGTGGGTGGGTGGGGAGGGGAAACAGTGAAGGAGGGTGGGAGGGTGGGGAGGGGAAACGGGGAAGGAGGGTGGGAGGGTGAGGAGGGGAAACGGGGAGGGAGGGTGAGGAGGGGAAACGGGGAAGGAGGGTGGGAGGGTGAGGAGGGGAAACGGGGAAGGAGGGTGGGAGGGTGAGGAGGGGAAACGGGGAAGGAGGGTGGGAGGGTGAGGAGGGGAAACGGGGAAGGAGGGTGGGAGGGTGGGGAGGGGAAACGGGGAAGGAGGGTGGGAGGGTGGGGAGGGGAAACGGGGAAGGAGGGTGGGAGGGTGGGGAGGGGAAACGGGGAAGGAGGGTGGGAGGGTGGGGAGGGGAAACGGGGAAGGAGGGTGGGAGGGTGGGGAGGGGAAACGGGGAAGGAGGGTGGGAGGGTGGGGAGGGGAAACGGGGAAGGAGGGTGGGAGGGTGGGGAGGGGAAACGGGGAAGGAGGGGAAACGGGGAAGGAGGGTGGGAGGGTGGGGAGGGGAAATGGGGAAGGAGGGTGGGAGGGTGGGGAGGGGAAACGGGGAAGGAGGGTGGGAGGGTGGGGAGGGGAAACGGGGAAGGAGGGGAAACGGGGAAGGAGGGTGGGAGGGTGGGGAGGGGAAACGGGGAAGGAGGGTGGGAGGGTGAGGAGGGGAAACAGGGAGGAAGGGTGGGAGGGTGGGGAGGGGAAACGGGGAAGGAGGGTGGGAGGGTGGGGAGGGGAAACGGGGAAGGAGGGTGGGAGGGTGGGGAGGGGAAACGGGGAAGGAGGGTGGGAGGGTGGGGAGGGGAAACGGGGAAGGAGGGTGGGAGGGTGGGGAGGGGAAACGGGGAAGGAGGGTGGGAGGGTGGGGAGGGAAAACGGGGAACGAGGGTGGGAGGGCGGGGAGGGGAAACGGGGAAGGAGGGTGGGAGGGTGGGGAGGAGAAACGGGGAAGGAGGGTGGGAGGGTGGGGAGGAGAAACGGGGAAGGAGGGTGGGAGGGTGGGGAGGAGAAACAGGGAGGGAGGGTGGGGAGGATAAACGGGGAAGGAGGGTGGGAGGGTGGGGAGGAGAAAAGGGGAAGGAGGGTGGGAGGGTGGGGAGGAGAAACGGGGAAGGAGGGTGGGAGGGTGGGGAGGAGAAACGGGGAAGGAGGGTGGGAGGGTGGGGAGGAGAAACGGGGAAGGCGGGTGGGAGGGTGGGGAGGAGAAACGGGGAGGGAGGGTGGGGAGGAGAAACGGGGAAGGAGGGAGGGAGGGTGGGCAGGGGAAACGGGGAGAGAGGGTGGGGAGGAGAAACGGGGGAGGAGAAACGGGGAAGGAGGGTGGGAGGGTGGGGAAGAGAAACGGGGAAGGAGGGTGGGAGCGTGGGGAGGAGAAACGGGGAACGAGGGTGGGAGGGTAGGGAGGAGAAACGGGGAAGGAGGGTGAGAGGGTGGGGAGGGGAAACGGGGAAGGAGGGTGGGGAGGGGAAACGGGGAAGATGGGTGGGAGGCTAGGGAGGGGAAACAGGGAAGATGGGTGGGAGGGTGGGGAGGGGAAACGGGGAAGATGGGTGGGAGTGTGGGGAGGGTAAACGGGGATGAAGGGTGGGAGGGTGGGGAGGGTAAACGGGGAAGGAGGGTGGGAGGGTGGGGAGGGGAAACGGGGAAGGAGGGTGGGAGGGTGGGGAGGGGAAACGGGGAAGGAGGGTGGGAGGGTGGGGAGGGGAAACGGGGAAGGAGGGTGGGAGGGTGGGGAGGGGAAACGGGGAAGGAGGGTGGGAGGGTGGGGAGGGGAAACGGGGAAGGAGGGTGGGAGGGTGGGGAGGGGAAACGGGGAAGGAGGGTGGGAGGGTGGGGAGCGGAAACGGTGAAGGAGCGGAAACGGGGAAGGAGGGTGGGAGGGTAGGGAGGCGAAACGGGGAAGGAGGGTGGGAGGGTGGGGAGGGGAAACGAGGAGGGAGGGTGGGAGGGTGGGGAGGGGAAACGAGGAGGGAGGGTGGGAGGGTGGGGAGGGGAAACGAGGAGGGAGGGTGGGAGGGTGGGGAGGGGAAACGAGGAGGGAGGGTGGGAGGGTGGGGAGGGGAAACGGGGAGGGAGCGGGGGAGGGAGGTTGGGATGATGGGGTGGGGAAACGGGGAAGGAGGGTGGGAGGGTGGGGTGGGAAAACGGGGAAGGAGGGTGGGAGGGTGGGGTGGGGAAACGGGGAAGGAGGGTGGGAGGGTGGGGTGGGGAAACGGGGAAGGAGGGTGGGAGGGTGGGGAGGGGAAACGGGGAAGGAGGGTGGGAGGGTGGGGAGGGGAAACGGGGAGGGAGGGTGGGGAGGGGAAACGGGGAAGGAGGGTGGGAGGGTGGGGAGGGGAAACGGGGAAGGAGGGGAAACGGGGAAGGAGGGTGGGAGGGTGGGGAGGGGAAACGGGGAAGGAGGGTGGGAGGGTGGGGAGGGGAAACGGGGAAGGAGGGTGGGAGGGTGGGGAGGGGAAACGGGGAAGGAGGGTGGGAGGGTGGGGAGGGGAAACGGGGAAGGAGGGTGGGAGGGTGGGGAGGGGAAACGGGGAAGGAGGGTGGGAGGGTGGGGAGGGGAAACGGGGAAGGAGGGTGGGAGGGTGGGGAGGGGAAACGGGGAAGGAGGGTGGGAGGGTGGGGAGGTGAAACGGGGAAGGAGGGTGGGAGGGTGGGGAGGGGAAACGGGGAAGGAGGGTGGGAGGGTGGGGAGGGGAAACGGGGAAGGAGGGTGGGAGGGTGGGGAGGGGAAACGGGGAAGGAGGGTGGGAGGGTGGGGAGGGGAAACGGGGAAGGAGGGTGGGAGGGTGGGGAGGGGAAACGGGGAAGGAGGGTGGGAGGGTGGGGAGGGGAAACGGGGAAGGAGGGGAAACGGGGAAGGAGGGTGGGGAGGGGAAACGGGGAAGATGGGTGGGAGGGTGGGGAGGGTGGGGAGGGGAAACGGGGAGGGAGGGTGGGGAGGGGAAACGGGGAAGGAGGGTGGGAGGGTGGGGAGGGGAAACGGGGAAGGAGGGTGGGAGGGTGGGGAGGGGAAACGGGGAAGGAGGGTGGGAGGGTGGGGAGGGGAAACGGGGAAGGAGGGTGGGAGGGTGGGGAGGGGAAACGGGGAAGGAGGGTGGGAGGGTGGGGAGGGGAAACGGGGAAGGAGGGTGGGAGGGTGGGGAGGGGAAACGGGGAAGGAGGGTGGGAGGGTGGGGAGGGGAAACGGGGAAGGAGGGTGGGAGGGTGGGGAGGGGAAACGGGGAAGGAGGGTGGGAGGGTGGGGAGGGGAAACGGGGAAGGAGGGTGGGAGGGTGGGGAGGGGAAACGGGGAAGGAGGTTGGGAGGGTGGGGAGGGGAAACGGGGAAGGAGGGTGGGAGGGTGGGGAAGGGAAACGGGGAAGGAGTGTGGGAGGGTGGGGAGGGGAAACGGGGAGGGAGGGTGGGGAGGGGAAACGCGGAGGAAGGGTGGGAGGGTGGGGAGGGGAAACGCGGAGGAAGGGTGGGAGGGTGGGGAGGGGAAACGCGGAGGAAGGGTGGGAGGGTGGGGAGGGGAAACAGTGAAGGAGGGTGGGAGGGTGGGGAGGGGAAACGGGGAAGGAGGGTGGGAGGGTGAGGAGGGGAAACGGGGAGGGAGGGTGAGGAGGGGAAACGGGGAAGGAGGGTGGGAGGGTGAGGAGGGGAAACGGGGAAGGAGGGTGGGAGGGTGAGGAGGGGAAACGGGGAAGGAGGGTGGGAGGGTGGGGAGGGGAAACGGGGAAGGAGGGGAAACTGGGAAGGAGGGTGGGAGGGTGGGGAGGGGAAACGGGGAAGGAGGGTGGGAGTGTGGGGAGGAGAAACGGGGAAGGAGGGTGGGAGGGTGGGGAGGAGAAACGGGGAGGGAGGGTGGGGAGAATAAACGGGGAAGGAGGGTGGGAGGGTGGGGAGGAGAAAAGGGGAAGGAGGGTGGGAGGGTGGGGAGGAGAAACGGGGAAGGAGGGTGGGAGGGTGGGGAGGAGAAACGGGGAAGGAGGGTGGGAGGATGGGGAGGAGAAACGGGGAAGGCGGGTGGGAGGGTGGGGAGGAGAAACGGGGAGGGAGGGTGGGGAGGATAAACGGGGAAGGTGGGTGGGAGGGTGGGGAGGGGAAACGGGGAGGGTGGGTGGGGAGGAGAAACGGGGGAGGAGAAACGGGGAAGGAGGGTGGGAGGGTGGGGAAGAGAAACGGGGAAGGAGGGTGGGAGCGTGGGGAGGAGAAACGGGGAAGGAGGGTGGGAGGGTAGGGAGGAGATACGGGGAAGGAGGGTGGGGAGGGGAAACGGGGAAGGAGGGTGGGGAGGGGAAACGGGGAAGATGGGTGGGAGGGTGGGGAGGGGAAACGGGGAAGATGGGTGGGAGTGTGGGGAGGGTAAACGGGGAAGTAGGGTGGGAGGGTGGGGAGGGTAAACGGGGAAGTAGGGTGGGAGGGTGGGGAGGGTAAACGGGGAAGGAGGGTGGGAGGGTGGGGAGGGGAAACGGGGAAGGAGGGTGGGAGGGTGGGGAGGGGAAACGGGGAAGGAGGGTGGGAGGGTGGGGAGGGGAAACGGGGAAGGAGGGTGGGAGGGTGGGGAGGGGAAACGGGGAGGGAGGGTGGGAGGGTGGGGAGCGGAAACGGTGAAGGAGCGGAAACGGGGAAGGAGGGTGGGAGGGTAGGGAGGCGAAACGGGGAAGGAGGGTGGGAGGGTGGGGAGGGGAAACGAGGAGGGAGGGTGGGAGGGTGGGGAGGGGAAACGGGGAGGGAGGGGGGGAGGGAGGTTGGGATGGTGGGGTGGGGAAACGGGGAAGGAGGGTGGGAGGGTGGGGTGGGGAAACGGGGAAGGAGGGTGGGAGGGTGGGGTGGGGAAACGGGGAAGGAGGGTGGGAGGGTGGGGTGGGGAAACGGGGAAGGAGGGTGGGAGGGTGGGGTGGGGAAACGGGGAAGGAGGGTGGGAGGGTGGGGAGGGGATACGAGGAAGGAGGGTGGGAGGGTGGGGAGGGGAAACGGGGAAGGAGGGTGGGAGGGTGGGGAGGGGAAACAGGGAGGAAGGGTGGGAGGGTGGGGAGGGGAAACGGGGAAGGAGGATGGGAGGGTGGGGAGGGGAAACGGGGAAGGAGGGTGGGAGGGTGGGGTGGGGAAACGGGGAAGGAGGGTGGGAGGGTGGGGTGGGGAAACGGGGAAGGAGGGTGGGAGGGTGGGGTGGGGAAACGGGGAAGGTGGGTGGGAGGGTGGGGAGGGGATACGAGGAAGGAGGGGAAACGGGGAAGGAGGGTGGGAGGGTGGGGAGGGGAAACAGGGAGGAAGGGTGGGAGGGTGGGGAGGGGAAACGGGGAAGGAGGATGGGAGGGTGGGGAGGGGAAACGGGGAAGGAGGGTGGGAGAGTGGGGAGGGGAAACAGGGAGGAAGGGTGGGAGGGTGGGGAGGGGAAACGGGGAAGGAGGATGGGAGGGTGGGGAGGGGAAACGGGGAAGGAGGGTGGGAGGGTGGGGAGGGGAAACGGGGAAGATGGGTGGGAGGGTGGGGAGGGGAAACGGGGAAGATGGGTGGGAGGGTGGGGAGGGGAAACGGGGAAGATGGGTGGGAGGGTGGGGAGGGGAAACGGGGAAGATGGGTGGGAGGGTGGGGAGGGGAAACGGGGAAGATGGGTGGGAGGGTGGGGAGGGGAAACGGGGAAGATGGGTGGGAGGGTGGGGAGGGGAAACGGGGAAGATGGGTGGGAGTGTGGGGAGGGGAAACGGGGAGGGAGGGGGGGAGGGAGGTTGGGATGGTGGGGTGGGGAAACGGGGAAGGAGGGTGGGAGGGTGGGGTGGGGAAACGGGGAAGGAGGGTGGGAGGGTGGGGTGGGGAAACGGGGAAGGAGGGTGGGAGGGTGGGGAGGGGATACGAGGAAGGAGGGTGGGAGGGTGGGGAGGGGAAACGGGGAAGGAGGGTGGGAGGGTGGGGAGGGGAAACAGGGAGGAAGGGTGGGAGGGTGGGGAGGGGAAACGGGGAAGGAGGATGGGAGGGTGGGGAGGGGAAACGGGGAAGGAGGGTGGGGAGGGGAAACGGGGAAGATGGGTGGGAGGGTGGGGAGGGGAAACGGGGAAGATGGGTGGGAGTGTGGGGAGGGGAAACGGGGAAGATGGGTGGGAGGGTGGGGAGGGGAAACGGGGAAGATGGGTGGGAGGGTGGGGAGGGGAAACGGGGAAGATGGGTGGGAGGGTGGGGAGGGGAAACGGGGAAGATGGGTGGGAGTGTGGGGAGGGGAAACGGGGAAGGAGGGTGGGAGTGTGGGGAGGGGAAACGGGGAAGGAGGGGAAACAGGGAGGAAGGGTGGGAGGGTGGGGAGGGGAAACGGGGAAGGAGGGTGGGAGGGTGGGGAGGGGAAACGGGGAAGGAGGGTGGGAGGGTGGGGAGGGGAAACGGGGAAGGAGGGGAAACAGGGAAGGAGGGTGGGAGGGTGGGGAGGGGAAACGGGGAAGGAGGGTGGGAGGGTGGGGAGGGGAAACGGGGAAGGAGGGTGGGAGTGTGGGGAGGGGAAACGGGGAAGGAGGGGAAACAGGGAGGAAGGGTGGGAGGGTGGGGAGGGGAAACGGGGAAGGAGGGTGGGAGGGTGGGGAGGGGAAACGGGGAAGGAGGGTGGGAGGGTGGGGAGGGGAAACGGGGAAGGAGGGTGGGAGGGTGGGGAGGGGAAACGGGGAAGGAGGATGGGAGGGTGGGGAGGGGAAACGGGGAAGGAGGGTGGGAGGGTGGGGTGGGGAAACGGGGAAGGAGGGTGGGAGGGTGGGGTGGGGAAACGGGGAAGGAGGGTGGGAGGGTGGGGTGGGGAAACGGGGAAGGAGGGTGGGAGGGTGGGGTGGGGAAACGGGGAAGGAGGGTGGGAGGGTGGGGAGGGGATACGAGGAAGGAGGGTGGGAGGGTGGGGAGGGGAAACGGGGAAGGAGGGTGGGTGGGTGGGGAGGGGAAACAGGGAGGAAGGGTGGGAGGGTGGGGAGGGGAAACGGGGAAGGAGGATGGGAGGGTGGGGAGGGGAAACGGGGAAGGAGGGTGGGAGGGTGGGGAGGGGAAACAGGGAGGAAGGGTGGGAGGGTGGGGAGGGGAAACGGGGAAGGAGGATGGGAGGGTGGGGAGGGGAAACGGGGAAGGAGGGTGGGAGGGTGGGGAGGGGAAACGGGGAAGATGGGTGGGAGGGTGGGGAGGGGAAACGGGGAAGATGGGTGGGAGGGTGGGGAGGGGAAACGGGGAAGATGGGTGGGAGGGTGGGGAGGGGAAACGGGGAAGATGGGTGGGAGGGTGGGGAGGGGAAACGGGGAAGATGGGTGGGAGGGTGGGGAGGGGAAACGGGGAAGATTGGTGGGAGTGTGGGGAGGGGAAACGGGGAGGGAGGGGGGGAGGGAGGTTGGGATGGTGGGGTGGGGAAACGGGGAAGGAGGGTGGGAGGGTGGGGTGGGGAAACGGGGAAGGAGGGTGGGAGGGTGGGGTGGGGAAACGGGGAAGGAGGGTGGGAGGGTGGGGTGGGGAAACGGGGAAGGAGGGTGGGAGGGTGGGGTGGGGAAACGGGGAAGGAGGGTGGGGAGGGGATACGAGGAAGGAGGGTGGGAGGGTGGGGAGGGGAAACGGGGAAGGAGGGTGGGAGGGTGGGGAGGGGAAACAGGGAGGAAGGGTGGGAGGGTGGGGAGGGGAAACGGGGAAGGAGGATGGGAGGGTGGGGAGGGGAAACGGGGAAGGAGGGTGGGGAGGGGAAACGGGGAAGGAGGGTGGGAGGGTGGGGAGGGGAAACGGGGAAGGAGGGTGGGAGGGTGGGGAGGGGAAACGGGGAAGGAGGGTGGGAGGGTGGGGTGGGGAAACGGGGAAGGAGGGTGGGAGGGTGGGGTGGGGAAACGGGGAAGGAGGGTGGGAGGGTGGGGTGGGGAAACGGGGAAGGAGGGTGGGAGGGTGGGTAGGGGATACGAGGAAGGAGGGTGGGAGGGTGGGGAGGGGAAACGGGGAAGGAGGGTGGGAGGGTGGGGAGGGGAAACAGGGAGGAAGGGTGGGAGGGTGGGGAGGGGAAACGGGGAAGGAGGATGGGAGGGTGGGGAGGGGAAACGGGGAAGGAGGGTGGGGAGGGGAAACGGGGAAGGAGGGTGGGAGGGTGGGGAGGGGAAACGGGGAAGGAGGGTGGGAGGGTGGGGAGGGGAAACGGGGAAGGAGGGTGGGAGGGTGGGGAGGGGAAACGGGGAAGGAGGGTGGGAGGGTGGGGAGGGGAAACGGGGAAGGAGGGTGGGAGGGTGGGGAAGGGAAACGGGGAAGGAGGGTGGGAGGGTGGGGAAGGGAAACGGGGAAGGAGGGTGGGAGGGTGGGGAGGGGAAACGGGGAAGGAGGGTGGGAGGGTGGGGAGGGGAAACGGGGAACGAGGGTGGGAGGGCGGGGAGGGGAAACGGGGAAGGAGGGTGGGAGGGCGGGGAGGGGAAACGGGGAAGGAGGGTGGGAGGGCGGGGAGGGGAAACGGGGAAGGAGGGTGGGAGGGCGGGGAGGGGAAACGGGGAAGGAGGGTGGGAGGGTGGGGAGGGGAAACGGGGAAGGAGGGTGGGAGGGTGGGGAAGGGAAACGGGGAAGGAGGGTGGGAGGGTGGGGAGGGGAAACGGGGAAGGAGGGGAAACGGGGAAGGAGGGTGGGAGGGTGGGGAGGGGAAACGGGGAAGGAGGGTGGGAGGGTGGGGAGGGGAAACGGGGAAGGAGGGTGGGAGGGTGGGGAGGGGAAACGGGGAAGGAGGGTGGGAGGGTGGGGAGGGGAAACGGGGAAGGAGGGTGGGAGGGTGGGGAGGGGAAACGGGGAAGGAGGGTGGGAGGGTGGGGAGGGGAAACGGGGAAGGAGGGTGGGAGGGTGGGGAGGGGAAACGGGGAAGGAGGGTGGGAGGGTGGGGAGGGGAAACGGGGAAGGAGGGTGGGAGGGTGGGGAGGGGAAACGGGGAAGGAGGGTGGGAGGGTGGGGAGGGGAAACGGGGAAGGAGTGTGGGAGGGTGGGGAGGGGAAACGGGGAAGGAGGGTGGGAGGGTGGGGAGGGGAAACGGGGAGGGAGGGTGGGAGGGTGGGGAGCGGAAACGGTGAAGGAGCGGAAACGGGGAAGGAGGGTGGGAGGGTAGGGAGGCGAAACGGGGAAGGAGGGTGGGAGGGTGGGGAGGGGAAACGAGGAGGGAGGGTGGGAGGGTGGGGAGGGGAAACGGGGAGGGAGGGGGGGAGGGAGGTTGGGATGGTGGGGTGGGGAAACGGGGAAGGAGGGTGGGAGGGTGGGGTGGGGAAACGGGGAAGGAGGGTGGGAGGGTGGGGTGGGGAAACGGGGAAGGAGGGTGGGAGGGTGGGGTGGGGAAACGGGGAAGGAGGGTGGGAGGGTGGGGAGGGGATACGAGGAAGGAGGGTGGGAGCGTGGGGAGGAGAAACGGGGAAGGAGGGTGGGAGGGTAGGGAGGAGAAACGGGGAAGGAGGGTGGGGAGGGGAAACGGGGAAGGAGGGTGGGGAGGGGAAACGGGGAAGATGGGTGGGAGGGTGGGGAGGGGAAACGGGGAAGATGGGTGGGAGTGTGGGGAGGGTAAACGGGGAAGTAGGGTGGGAGGGTGGGGAGGGGAAACGGGGAAGGAGGGTGGGAGGGTGGGGAGGGGAAACGGGGAAGGAGGGTGGGAGGGTGGGGAGGGGAAACGGGGAAGGAGGGTGGGAGGGTGGGGAGGGGAAACGGGGAGGGAGGGTGGGAGGGTGGGGAGGGGAAATGGGGAGGGGAAACGGGGAGGGAGGGTGGGAGGGTGGGGAGCGGAAACGGTGAAGGAGCGGAAACGGGGAAGGAGGGTGGGAGGGTAGGGAGGCGAAACGGGGAAGGAGGGTGGGAGGGTGGGGAGGGGAAACGAGGAGGGAGGGTGGGAGGGTGGGGAGGGGAAACGGGGAGGGAGGGGGGGAGGGAGGTTGGGATGGTGGGGTGGGGAAACGGGGAAGGAGGGTGGGAGGGTGGGGTGGGGAAACGGGGAAGGAGGGTGGGAGGGTGGGGTGGGGAAACGGGGAAGGAGGGTGGGAGGGTGGGGTGGGGAAACGGGGAAGGAGGGTGGGAGGGTGGGGAGGGGATACGAGGAAGGAGGGTGGGAGGGTGGGGAGGGGAAACGGGGAAGGAGGGTGGGAGGGTGTGGAGGGGAAACAGGGAGGAAGGGTGGGAGGGTGGGGAGGGGAAACGGGGAAGGAGGATGGGAGGGTGGGGAGGGGAAACGGGGAAGGAGGGTGGGAGGGTGGGGAGGGGAAACGGGGAAGGAGGGTGGGAGGGTGGGGAGGGGAAACGGGGAAGGAGGGTGGGAGGGTGGGGAGGGGAAACGGGGAAGATGGGTGGGAGGGTGGGGAGGGGAAACGGGGAAGATGGGTGGGAGGGTGGGGAGGGGAAACGGGGAAGATGGGTGGGAGGGTGGGGAGGGGAAACGGGGAAGATGGGTGGGAGGGTGGGGAGGGGAAACGGGGAAGATGGGTGGGAGTGTGGGGAGGGGAAACGGGGAAGGAGGGTGGGAGGGTGGGGAGGGGAAACGGGGAAGGAGGGGAAACAGGGAGGAAGGGTGGGAGGGTGGGGAGGGGAAACGGGGAAGGAGGGTGGGAGGGTGGGGAGGGGAAACGGGGAAGGAGGGGAAACAGGGAAGGAGGGTGGGAGGGTGGGGAGGGGAAACGGGGAAGGAGGGTGGGAGGGTGGGGAGGGGAAACGGGGAAGGAGGGTGGGAGTGTGGGGAGGGGAAACGGGGAAGGAGGGGAAACAGGGAGGAAGGGTGGGAGGGTGGGGAGGGGAAACGGGGAAGGAGGGTGGGAGGGTGGGGAGGGGAAACGGGGAAGGAGGGTGGGAGGGTGGGGAGGGGAAACGGGGAAGGAGGGTGGGAGGGTGGGGAGGGGAAACGGGGAAGGAGGATGGGAGGGTGGGGAGGGGAAACGGGGAAGGAGGGTGGGAGGGTGGGGAGGGGAAACGGGGAAGGAGGGTGGGAGGGTGGGGTGGGGAAACGGGGAAGGAGGGTGGGAGGGTGGGGTGGGGAAACGGGGAAGGAGGGTGGGAGGGTGGGGTGGGGAAACGGGGAAGGAGGGTGGGAGGGTGGGGTGGGGAAACGGGGAAGGAGGGTGGGAGGGTGGGGAGGGGATACGAGGAAGGAGGGTGGGAGGGTGGGGAGGGGAAACGGGGAAGGAGGGGAAACAGGGAGGAAGGGTGGGAGGGTGGGGAGGGGAAACGGGGAAGGAGGATGGGAGGGTGGGGAGGGGAAACGGGGAAGGAGGGTGGGAGGGTGGGGAGGGGAAACAGGGAGGAAGGGTGGGAGGGTGGGGAGGGGAAACGGGGAAGGAGGATGGGAGGGTGGGGAGGGGAAACGGGGAAGGAGGGTGGGAGGGTGGGGAGGGGAAACGGGGAAGATGGGTGGGAGGGTGGGGAGGGGAAACGGGGAAGATGGGTGGGAGGGTGGGGAGGGGAAACGGGGAAGATGGGTGGGAGGGTGGGGAGGGGAAACGGGGAAGATGGGTGGGAGGGTGGGGAGGGGAAACGGGGAAGATGGGTGGGAGGGTGGGGAGGGGAAACGGGGAAGATTGGTGGGAGTGTGGGGAGGGGAAACGGGGAGGGAGGGGGGGAGGGAGGTTGGGATGGTGGGGTGGGGAAACGGGGAAGGAGGGTGGGAGGGTGGGGTGGGGAAACGGGGAAGGAGGGTGGGAGGGTGGGGTGGGGAAACGGGGAAGGAGGGTGGGAGGGTGGGGTGGGGAAACGGGGAAGGAGGGTGGGAGGGTGGGGTGGGGAAACGGGGAAGGAGGGTGGGAGGGTGGGGAGGGGATACGAGGAAGGAGGGTGGGAGGGTGGGGAGGGGAAACGGGGAAGGAGGGTGGGAGGGTGGGGAGGGGAAACAGGGAGGAAGGGTGGGAGGGTGGGGAGGGGAAACGGGGAAGGAGGATGGGAGGGTGGGGAGGGGAAACGGGGAAGGAGGGTGGGGAGGGGAAACGGGGAAGGAGGGTGGGAGGGTGGGGAGGGGAAACGGGGAAGGAGGGTGGGAGGGTGGGGAGGGGAAACGGGGAAGGAGGGTGGGAGGGTGGGGAGGGGAAACGGGGAAGGAGGGTGGGAGGTTGGGGTGGGGAAACGGGGAAGGAGGGTGGGAGGGTGGGGTGGGGAAACGGGGAAGGAGGGTGGGATGGTGGGGAGGGGATACGAGGAAGGAGGGTGGGAGGGTGGGGAGGGGAAACGGGGAAGGAGGGTGGGAGGGTGGGGAGGGGAAACAGGGAGGAAGGGTGGGAGGGTGGGGAGGGGAAACGGGGAAGGAGGATGGGAGGGTGGGGAGGGGAAACGGGGAAGGAGGGTGGGGAGGGGAAACGGGGAAGGAGGGTGGGAGGGTGGGGAGGGGAAACGGGGAAGGAGGGTGGGAGGGTGGGGAGGGGAAACGGGGAAGGAGGGTGGGAGGGTGGGGAGGGGAAACGGGGAAGGAGGGTGGGAGGGTGGGGAAGGGAAACGGGGAAGGAGGGTGGGAGGGTGGGGAGGGGAAACGGGGAAGGAGGGTGGGAGGGTGGGGAGGGGAAACGGGGAACGAGGGTGGGAGGGCGGGGAGGGGAAACGGGGAAGGAGGGTGGGAGGGCGGGGAGGGGAAACGGGGAAGGAGGGTGGGAGGGTGGGGAGGGGAAACGGGGAAGGAGGGTGGGAGGGTGGGGAGGGGAAACGGGGAAGGAGGGTGGGAGGGTGGGGAAGGGAAACGGGGAAGGAGGGTGGGAGGGTGGGGAGGGGAAACGGGGAAGGAGGGGAAACGGGGAAGGAGGGTGGGAGGGTGGGGAGGGGAAACGGGGAAGGAGGGTGGGAGGGTGGGGAGGGGAAACGGGGAAGGAGGGTGGGAGGGTGGGGAGGGGAAACGGGGAAGGAGGGTGGGAGGGTGGGGAGGGGAAACGGGGAAGGAGGGTGGGAGGGTGGGGAGGGGAAACGGGGAAGGAGGGTGGGAGGGTGGGGAGGGGAAACGGGGAAGGAGTGTGGGAGGGTGGGGAGGGGAAACGGGGAAGGAGGGTGGGAGGGTGGGGAGGGGAAACGGGGAGGGAGGGTGGGAGGGTGGGGAGCGGAAACGGTGAAGGAGCGGAAACGGGGAAGGAGGGTGGGAGGGTAGGGAGGCGAAACGGGGAAGGAGGGTGGGAGGGTGGGGAGGGGAAACGAGGAGGGAGGGTGGGAGGGTGGGGAGGGGAAACGGGGAGGGAGGGGGGGAGGGAGGTTGGGATGGTGGGGTGGGGAAACGGGGAAGGAGGGTGGGAGGGTGGGGTGGGGAAACGGGGAAGGAGGGTGGGAGGGTGGGGTGGGGAAACGGGGAAGGAGGGTGGGAGGGTGGGGTGGGGAAACGGGGAAGGAGGGTGGGAGGGTGGGGAGGGGATACGAGGAAGGAGGGTGGGAGCGTGGGGAGGAGAAACGGGGAAGGAGGGTGGGAGGGTAGGGAGGAGAAACGGGGAAGGAGGGTGGGGAGGGGAAACGGGGAAGGAGGGTGGGGAGGGGAAACGGGGAAGATGGGTGGGAGGGTGGGGAGGGGAAACGGGGAAGATGGGTGGGAGTGTGGGGAGGGTAAACGGGGAAGTAGGGTGGGAGGGTGGGGAGGGGAAACGGGGAAGGAGGGTGGGAGGGTGGGGAGGGGAAACGGGGAAGGAGGGTGGGAGGGTGGGGAGGGGAAACGGGGAGGGAGGGTGGGAGGGTGGGGAGGGGAAATGGGGAGGGGAAACGGGGAGGGAGGGTGGGAGGGTGGGGAGCGGAAACGGTGAAGGAGCGGAAACGGGGAAGGAGGGTGGGAGGGTAGGGAGGCGAAACGGGGAAGGAGGGTAGGAGGGTGGGGAGGGGAAACGAGGAGGGAGGGGAAACGGGGAGGGAGGGGGGGAGGGAGGTTGGGATGGTGGGGTGGGGAAACGGGGAAGGAGGGTGGGAGGGTGGGGTGGGGAAACGGGGAAGGAGGGTGGGAGGGTGGGGTGGGGAAACGGGGAAGGAGGATGGGAGGGTGGGGAGGGGAAACGGGGAAGGAGGGTGGGAGGGTGGGGAGGGGAAACGGGGAAGGAGGGTGGGAGGGTGGGGAGGGGAAACGGGGAAGGAGGGTGGGAGGGTGGGGAGGGGAAACGGGGAAGATGGGTGGGAGGGTGGGGAGGGGAAACGGGGAAGATGGGTGGGAGGGTGGGGAGGGGAAACGGGGAAGATGGGTGGGAGGGTGGGGAGGGGAAACGGGGAAGATGGGTGGGAGGGTGGGGAGGGGAAACGGGGAAGATGGGTGGGAGTGTGGGGAGGGGAAACGGGGAAGGAGGGTGGGAGGGTGGGGAGGGGAAACGGGGAAGGAGGGGAAACAGGGAGGAAGGGTGGGAGGGTGGGGAGGGGAAACGGGGAAGGAGGGTGGGAGGGTGGGGAGGGGAAACGGGGAAGGAGGGGAAACAGGGAAGGAGGGTGGGAGGGTGGGGAGGGGAAACGGGGAAGGAGGGTGGGAGGGTGGGGAGGGGAAACGGGGAAGGAGGGTGGGAGTGTGGGGAGGGGAAACGGGGAAGGAGGGGAAACAGGGAGGAAGGGTGGGAGGGTGGGGAGGGGAAACGGGGAAGGAGGGTGGGAGGGTGGGGAGGGGAAACGGGGAAGGAGGGTGGGAGGGTGGGGAGGGGAAACGGGGAAGGAGGGTGGGAGGGTGGGGAGGGGAAACGGGGAAGGAGGATGGGAGGGTGGGGAGGGGAAACGGGGAAGGAGGGTGGGAGGGTGGGGTGGGGAAACGGGGAAGGAGGGTGGGAGGGTGGGGTGGGGAAACGGGGAAGATGGGTGGGAGGGTGGGGAGGGGAAACGGGGAAGATGGGTGGGAGGGTGGGGAGGGGAAACGGGGAAGATGGGTGGGAGGGTGGGGAGGGGAAACGGGGAAGATGGGTGGGAGGGTGGGGAGGGGAAACGGGGAAGATGGGTGGGAGTGTGGGGAGGGGAAACGGGGAGGGAGGGGGGGAGGGAGGTTGGGATGGTGGGGTGGGGAAACGGGGAAGGAGGGTGGGAGGGTGGGGTGGGGAAACGGGGAAGGAGGGTGGGAGGGTGGGGTGGGGAAACGGGGAAGGAGGGTGGGAGGGTGGGGTGGGGAAACGGGGAAGGAGGGTGGGAGGGTGGGGTGGGGAAACGGGGAAGGAGGGTGGGAGGGTGGGGAGGGGATACGAGGAAGGAGGGTGGGAGGGTGGGGAGGGGAAACGGGGAAGGAGGGTGGGAGGGTGGGGAGGGGAAACAGGGAGGAAGGGTGGGAGGGTGGGGAGGGGAAACGGGGAAGGAGGATGGGAGGGTGGGGAGGGGAAACGGGGAAGGAGGGTGGGGAGGGGAAACGGGGAAGGAGGGTGGGAGGGTGGGGAGGGGAAACGGGGAAGGAGGGTGGGAGGGTGGGGAGGGGAAACGGGGAAGGAGGGTGGGAGGGTGGGGTGGGGAAACGGGGAAGGAGGGTGGGAGGGTGGGGTGGGGAAACGGGGAAGGAGGGTGGGAGGGTGGGGAGGGGATACGAGGAAGGAGGGTGGGAGGGTGGGGAGGGGAAACGGGGAAGGAGGGGAAACAGGGAGGAAGGGTGGGAGGGTGGGGAGGGGAAACGGGGAAGGAGGATGGGAGGGTGGGGAGGGGAAACGGGGAAGGAGGGTGGGGAGGGGAAACGGGGAAGGAGGGGAAACGGGGAAGGAGGGTGGGAGGGTGGGGAGGGGAAACGGGGAAGGAGGGTGGGAGGGTGGGGAGGGGAAACGGGGAAGGAGGGTGGGAGGGTGGGGAAGGGAAACGGGGAAGGAGGGTGGGAGGGTGGGGAGGGGAAACGGGGAAGGAGGGTGGGAGGGTGGGGAGGGGAAACGGGGAACGAGGGTGGGAGGGCGGGGAGGGGAAACGGGGAAGGAGGGTGGGAGGGCGGGGAGGGGAAACGGGGAAGGAGGGTGGGAGGGTGGGGAGGGGAAACGGGGAAGGAGGGTGGGAGGGTGGGGAGGGGAAACGGGGAAGGAGGGTGGGAGGGTGGGGAAGGGAAACGGGGAAGGAGGGTGGGAGGGTGGGGAGGGGAAACGGGGAAGGAGGGGAAACGGGGAAGGAGGGGAAACGGGGAAGGAGGGTGGGAGGGTGGGGAGGGGAAACGGGGAAGGAGGGTGGGAGGGTGGGGAGGGGAAACGGGGAAGGAGGGTGGGAGGGTGGGGAGGGGAAACGGGGAAGGAGGGTGGGAGGGTGGGGAGGGGAAACGGGGAAGGAGGGTGGGAGGGTGGGGAGGGGAAACGGGGAAGGAGTGTGGGAGGGTGGGGAGGGGAAACGGGGAAGGAGGGTGGGAGGGTGGGGAGGGGAAACGGGGAGGGAGGGTGGGAGGGTGGGGAGCGGAAACGGTGAAGGAGCGGAAACGGGGAAGGAGGGTGGGAGGGTAGGGAGGCGAAACGGGGAAGGAGGGTGGGAGGGTGGGGAGGGGAAACGAGGAGGGAGGGTGGGAGGGTGGGGAGGGGAAACGGGGAGGGAGGGGGGGAGGGAGGTTGGGATGGTGGGGTGGGGAAACGGGGAAGGAGGGTGGGAGGGTGGGGTGGGGAAACGGGGAAGGAGGGTGGGAGGGTGGGGTGGGGAAACGGGGAAGGAGGGTGGGAGGGTGGGGTGGGGAAACGGGGAAGGAGGGTGGGAGGGTGGGGAGGGGATACGAGGAAGGAGGGTGGGAGCGTGGGGAGGAGAAACGGGGAAGGAGGGTGGGAGGGTAGGGAGGAGAAACGGGGAAGGAGGGTGGGGAGGGGAAACGGGGAAGGAGGGTGGGGAGGGGAAACGGGGAAGATGGGTGGGAGGGTGGGGAGGGGAAACGGGGAAGATGGGTGGGAGGGTGGGGAGGGGAAACGGGGAAGATGGGTGGGAGTGTGGGGAGGGTAAACGGGGAAGTAGGGTGGGAGGGTGGGGAGGGGAAACGGGGAAGGAGGGTGGGAGGGTGGGGAGGGGAAACGGGGAAGGAGGGTGGGAGGGTGGGGAGGGGAAACGGGGAGGGAGGGTGGGAGGGTGGGGAGGGGAAATGGGGAGGGGAAACGGGGAGGGAGGGTGGGAGGGTGGGGAGCGGAAACGGTGAAGGAGCGGAAACGGGGAAGGAGGGTGGGAGGGTAGGGAGGCGAAACGGGGAAGGAGGGTGGGAGGGTGGGGAGGGGAAACGAGGAGGGAGGGGAAACGGGGAGGGAGGGGGGGAGGGAGGTTGGGATGGTGGGGTGGGGAAACGGGGAAGGAGGGTGGGAGGGTGGGGTGGGGAAACGGGGAAGGAGGGTGGGAGGGTGGGGTGGGGAAACGGGGAAGGAGGGTGGGAGGGTGGGGTGGGGAAACGGGGAAGGAGGGTGGGAGGGTGGGGAGGGGATACGAGGAAGGAGGGTGGGAGGGTGGGGAGGGGAAACGGGGAAGGAGGGTGGGAGGGTGTGGAGGGGAAACAGGGAGGAAGGGTGGGAGGGTGGGGAGGGGAAACGGGGAAGGAGGATGGGAGGGTGGGGAGGGGAAACGGGGAAGGAGGGTGGGAGGGTGGGGAGGGGAAACGGGGAAGGAGGGTGGGAGGGTGGGGAGGGGAAACGGGGAAGATGGGTGGGAGGGTGGGGAGGGGAAACGGGGAAGATGGGTGGGAGGGTGGGGAGGGGAAACGGGGAAGATGGGTGGGAGGGTGGGGAGGGGAAACGGGGAAGATGGGTGGGAGGGTGGGGAGGGGAAACGGGGAAGATGGGTGGGAGTGTGGGGAGGGGAAACGGGGAAGGAGGGTGGGAGGGTGGGGAGGGGAAACGGGGAAGGAGGGTGGGAGGGTGGGGAGGGGAAACGGGGAAGGAGGGTGGGAGGGTGGGGAGGGGAAACGGGGAAGGAGGGTGGGAGGGTGGGGAGGGGAAACGGGGAAGGAGGGTGGGAGGGTGGGGAGGGGAAACGGGGAAGGAGGGTGGGAGGGTGGGGAGGGGAAACGGGGAAGGAGGGTGGGAGGGTGGGGAGGGGAAACGGGGAAGGAGGGGAAACGGGGAAGGAGGGTGGGAGGGTGGGGAGGGGAAACGGGGAAGGAGGGTGGGAGGGTGGGGAGGGGAAACGGGGAAGGAGGGTGGGAGGGTGGGGAGGGGAAACGGGGAAGGAGGGTGGGGAGGGGAAACGGGGAAGGAGGGTGGGAGGGTGGGGAGGGGAAACGGGGAAGGAGGGTGGGAGGGTGGGGAGGGGAAACGGGGAAGGAGGGTGGGGACGGGAAACGGGGAAGGAGGTTGGGAGGGTGGGGAGGGGAAACGGGGAAGGAGGGTGGGAAGGTGGGGAGGGGAAACGGGGAAGTAGGGTGGGAGGGTAGGGAGGCGAAACGGGGAAGGAGGGTGGGAGGGTGGGGAGGGGAAACGAGGAGGGAGGGTGGGAGGGTAGGGAGGCGAAACGGGGAAGGAGGGTGGGAGGGTAGGGAGGCGAAACGGGGAAGGAGGGTGGGAGGGTGGGGAGGGGAAACGAGGAGGGAGGGTGGGAGGGTGGGGAGGGGAAACGGGGAGGGAGAGGGGGAGGGAGGTTGGGATGGTGGGGTGGGGAAACGGGGAAGGAGGGTGGGAGGGTGGGGTGGGGAAACGGGGAAGGAGGGTGGGAGGGTGGGGTGGGGAAACGGGGAAGGAGGGTGGGAGGGTGGGGTGGGGAAACGGGGAAGGAGGGTGGGAGGGTGGGGTGGGGAAACGGGGAAGGAGGGTGGGAGGGTGGGGAGGGGATACGAGGAAGGAGGGTGGGAGGGTGGGGAGGGGAAACGGGGAAGGAGGGTGGGAGGGTGTGGAGGGGAAACAGGGAGGAAGGGTGGGAGGGTGGGGAGGGGAAACGGGGAAGGAGGATGGGAGGGTGGGGAGGGGAAACGGGGAAGGAGGGTGGGAGGGTGGGGAGGGGAAACGGGGAAGGAGGGTGGGGAGGGGAAACGGGGAAGATGGGTGGGAGGGTGGGGAGGGGAAACGGGGAAGATGGGTGGGAGGGTGGGGAGGGGAAACGGGGAAGATGGGTGGGAGGGTGGGGAGGGGAAACGGGGAAGATGGGTGGGAGGGTGGGGAGGGGAAACGGGGAAGATGGGTGGGAGTGTGGGGAGGGGAAACGGGGAAGGAGGGTGGGAGGGTGGGGAGGGGAAACGGGGAAGGAGGGTGGGAGGGTGGGGAGGGGAAACGGGGAAGGAGGGTGGGAGGGTGGGGAGGGGAAACGGGGAAGGAGGGTGGGAGGGTGGGGAGGGGAAACGGGGAAGGAGGGTGGGAGGGTGGGGAGGGGAAACGGGGAAGGAGGGTGGGAGGGTGGGGAGGGGAAACGGGGAAGGAGGGTGGGAGGGTGGGGAGGGGAAACGGGGAAGGAGGGGAAACGGGGAAGGAGGGTGGGAGGGTGGGGAGGGGAAACGGGGAAGGAGGGTGGGAGGGTGGGGAGGGGAAACGGGGAAGGAGGGTGGGAGGGTGGGGAGGGGAAACGGGGAAGGAGGGTGGGGAGGGGAAACGGGGAAGGAGGGTGGGAGGGTGGGGAGGGGAAACGGGGAAGGAGGGTGGGAGGGTGGGGAGGGGAAACGGGGAAGGAGGGTGGGGAGGGGAAACGGGGAAGGAGGTTGGGAGGGTGGGGAGGGGAAACGGGGAAGGAGGGTGGGAAGGTGGGGAGGGGAAACGGGGAAGTAGGGTGGGAGGGTGGGGAGGGGAAACGGGGAAGGAGGGTGGGAGGGTGGGGAGGGGAAACGGGGAAGGAGGGTGGGAGGGTGGGGAGGGGAAACGGGGAAGGAGGGTGGGAGGGTGGGGAGGGGAAACGGGGAAGGAGGGTGGGAGGGTGGGGAGGGGAAACGGGGAAGGAGGGTGGGAGGGTGGGGAGGGGAAACGGGGAAGGAGGGTGGGAGGGTGGGGAGGGGAAACGGGGAAGGAGGGTGGGAGGGTGGGGAGGGGAAACGGGGAAGGAGGGTGGGAGGGTGGGGAGGGGAAACGGGAAACGAGGGTGGGAGGGCAGGGAGGGGAAACGGGGAAGGAGGGTGGGAGGGCGGGGAGGAGAAACGGGGAAGGAGGGTGGGAGGGTGGGGAGGAGAAACGGGGAAGGAGGGTGGGAGGGTGGGGAGGAGAAACGGGGAAGGAGGGTGGGAGGGTGGGGAGGAGAAACGGGGAAGGAGGGTGGGAGGGTGGGGAGGAGAAACGGGGAGGGAGGGTGGGGAGGATAAACGGGGTAGGAGGGTGGGAGGGTGGGGAGGAGAAAAGGCGAAGGAGGGTGGGAGGGTGGGGAGGAGAAACGGGGAAGGAGGGTGGGAGGGTGGGGAGGAGAAACGGGGAAGGAGGGTGGGAGGGTGGGGAGGAGAAACGGGGAAGGAGGGTGGGAGGGTGGGGAGGAGAAACGGGGAAGCAGGGTGGGAGGGTGGGGAGGAGAAACGGGGAAGGAGGGTGGGGAGGGGAAACGGGGAAGATGGGTGGGAGGGTAGGGAGGCGAAACGGGGAAGGAGGGTGGGAGGGTGGGGAGGGGAAACGAGGAGGGAGGGTGGGAGGGTGGGGAGGGGAAACGAGGAGGGAGGGTGGGGAGGGGAAACGAGGAGGGAGGGTGGGAGGGTGGGGAGGGGAAACGAGGAGGGAGGGTGGGAGGGTGGGGAGGGGAAACGGGGAGGGAGGGGGGGAGGGAGGTTGGGATGGTGGGGTGGGGAAACGGGGAAGGAGGGTGGGAGGGTGGGGTGGGGAAACGGGGAAGGAGGGTGGGAGGGTGGGGTGGGGAAACGGGGAAGGAGGGTGGGAGGGTGGGGTGGGGAAACGGGGAAGGAGGGTGGGAGGGTGGGGTGGGGAAACGGGGAAGGAGGGTGGGAGGGTGGGGAGGGGAAACGGGGAAGGAGGGTGGGAGGGTGGGGAGGGGAAACGGGGAAGGAGGGTGGGAGGGTGGGGAGGGGAAACGGGGAAGGAGGTTGGGAGGGTGGGGAGGGGAAACGGGGAAGGAGGGTGGGGAGGGGAAACGGGGAAGATGGGTGGGAGGGTGGGGAGGGGAAACGGGGAAGATGGGTGAGAGGGTGGGGAGGGGAAACGGGGAAGATGGGTGGGAGGGTGGGGAGGGGAAACGGGGAAGATGGGTGGGAGGGTGGGGAGGGGAAACGGGGAAGGAGGGTGGGGAGGGGAAACGGGGAAGGAGGGTAGGAGGGTGGGGAGGGGAAACGGGGAAGGAGGGTGGGAGGGTGGGGAGGGGAAACGGGGAAGGAGGGTGGGAGGGTGGGGAGGGGAAACGGGGAAGGAGGGTGGGAGGGTGGGGAGGGGAAACGGGGAAGGAGGGTGGGAGGGTGGGGAGGGGAAACGGGGAAGGAGGGTGGGAGGGTGGGGAGGGGAAACGGGGAAGGAGGGTGGGGAGGGGAAACGGGGAAGGAGGGTGGGAGGGTGGGGAGGGGAAACGGGGGTGGGAGGGTGGGGAGGGGAAACGGGGAAGGAGGGTGGGAGGGTAGGGAGGCGAAACGGGGAAGGAGGGTGGGAGGGTGGGGAGGGGAAACGAGGAGGGAGGGTGGGAGGGTGGGGAGGGGAAACGAGGAGGGAGGGTGGGAGGGTGGGGAGGGGAAACGAGGAGGGAGGGTGGGAGGGTGGGGAGGGGAAACGAGGAGGGAGGGTGGGAGGGTGGGGAGGGGAAACGAGGAGGGAGGGTGGGAGGGTGGGGAGGGGAAACGAGGAGGGAGGGTGGGAGGGTGGGGAGGGGAAACGGGGAGGGAGGGGGGGAGGGAGGTTGGGATGGTGGGGTGGGGAAACGGGGAAGGAGGGTGGGAGGGTGGGGTGGGGAAACGGGGAAGGAGGGTGTGAGGGTGGGGTGGGGAAACGGGGAAGGAGGGTGGGAGGGTGGGGAGGGGAAACGGGGAAGGAGGGTGGGAGGGTGGGGAGGGGAAACGGGGAAGGAGGGTGGGAGGGTGGGGAGGGGAAACGGGGAAGGAGGGTGGGAGGGTGGGGAGGGGAAACGGGGAAGTAGGGTGGGAGGGTGAGGAGGGGAAACGGGGAAGGAGGGTGGGAGGGTGGGGAGGGGAAACGGGGAAGGAGGGTGGGAGGGTGGGGAGGGGAAACGGGGAAGGAGGGGAAACGGGGAAGGAGGGTGGGAGGGTGGGGAGGGGAAACGGGGAAGGAGGGTGGGAGGGTGGGGAGGGGAAACGGGGAAGGAGGGTGGGAGGGTGGGGAGGGGAAACGGGGAAGGAGGGTGGGAGGGTGGGGAGGGGAAACGGGGAAGGAGGGTGGGAGGGTGGGGAGGGGAAACGGGGAAGGAGGGTGGGAGGGTGGGGAGGGGAAACGGGGAAGGAGGGTGGGAGGGTGGGGAGGGGAAACGGGGAAGGAGGGTGGGAGGGTGGGGAGGAGAAACGGGGAAGGAGGGTGGGAGGGTGGGGAGGAGAAACGGGGAGGGGGGGTGGGGAGGATAAACGGGGAAGGAGGGTGGGAGGGTGGGGAGGAGAAAAGGGGAAGGAGGGTGGGAGGGTGGGGAGGAGAAAAGGGGAAGGAGGGTGGGAGGGTGGGGAGGAGAAACGGGGAAGGAGGGTGGGAGGGTGGGGAGGAGAAACGGGGAAGGAGGGTGGGAGGGTGGGGAGGAGAAACGGGGAAGGAGGGTGGGAGGGTGGGGAAGAGAAACGGGGAAGGCGGGTGGGAGGGTGGGGAGGAGAAACGGGGAGGGAGGGTGGGGAGGATAAACGGGGAAGGAGGGTGGGAGGGTGGGCAGGGGAAACGGGGAGGGAGGGTGGGGAGGAGAAACGGGGGAGGAGAAACGGGGAAGGAGGGTGGGAGGGTGGGGAAGAGAAACGGGGAAGGAGGGTGGGAGCGTGGGGAGGAGAAACGGGGAAGGAGGGTGGGAGGGTAGGGAGGAGAAACGGGGAAGGAGGGTGAGAGGGTGGGGAGGGGAAACGGGGAAGGAGGGTGGGGAGGGGAAACGGGGAAGATGGGTGGGAGGGTGGGGAGGGGAAACGGGGAAGATGGGTGGGAGGGTGGGGAGGGGAAACGTGGAAGATGGGTGGGAGTGTGGGGAGGGTAAACGGGGAAGAAGGTTGGGAGGGTGGGGAGGGGAAACGGGGAAGGAGGGTGGGAGGGTGGGGAGGGGAAACGGGGAGGGAGGGGGAGAGGGAGGTTGGGATGGTGGGGTGGTTAAACGGGGAAGGAGAGTGGGAGGGTGGGGTGGGGAAACGGGGAAGGAGGGTGGGAGGGTGGGGTGGGGAAACGGGGAAGGAGGGTGGGAGGGTGGGGTGGGGAAACGGGGAAGGAGGGTGGGAGGGTGGGTTGGGGAAACGGGGAAGGAGGGTGGGAGGGTGGGGAGGGGAAACGAGGAAGGAGGGTCGGAGGGTGGGGAGGGGAAACGGGGAAGGAGGGTGGGAGGGTGGGGAGGGGAAACGGGGAAGGAGGGTGGGAGGGTGGGGAGGGGAAACAGGGAGGAAGGGTGGGAGGGTGGGGTGGGGAAACGGGGAAGGAGGATGGGAGGGTGGGGAGGGGAAACGGGGAAGGAGGGTGGGAGGGTGGGGAGGGTGGGGAGGGGAAACGGGGAAGGAGGGTGGGAGGGTGGGGAGGGGAAACGGGGAAGGAGGGTGGGAGGGTGGGGAGGGGAAACGGGGAAGGAGGGTGGGAGGGTGGGGAGGGGAAACGGGGAAGGAGGGTGGCAGGGTGGGGAGGGGAAACGGGGAAGGAGGGTGGGAGGGCGGGGAGGGGAAACGGGGAAGGAGGGTGGGAGGGTGGGGAGGAGAAACGGGGAAGGAGGGTGGGAGGGTGGGGAGGAGAAACGGGGAGGGAGGGTGGGGAGGATAAACGGGGAAGGAGGGTGGGAGGGTGGGGAGGAGAAAAGGGGAGGGAGGGTGGGGAGGAGAAAAGGGGAAGGAGGGTGGGAGGGTGGGGAGGAGAAACGGGGAAGGAGGGTGGGAGGGTGGGGAGGATAAACGGGGAAGGAGGGTGGGAGGGTGGGGAGGAGAAACGGGGAAGGAGGGAGGGAGGGTGGGCAGGGGAAACGGGGAGGGAGGGTGGGGAGGAGAAACGGGGGAGGAGAAACGGGGAAGGAGGGTGGGAGGGTGGGGAAGAGAAACGGGGAAGGAGGTTGGGAGGGTGGGGAGGAGAAACGGGGAAGGAGGGTGGGAGGGTAGGGAGGAGAAACGGAGAAGGAGGGTGAGAGGGTGGGAAGGGGAAACGGTGAAGGAGGGTGGGGAGGGGAAACGGGGAAGATGGGTGGGAGGGTGGGGAGGGGAAACGGGGAAGATGGGTGGGAGGGTGGGGAGGGGAAACGGGGAAGATGGGTGGGAGGGTGGGGAGGGGAAACGGGGAAGATGGGTGGGAGTGTGGGGAGGGTAAACGGGGAAGAAGGGTGGGACGGTGGGGAGGGGAAACGGGGAAGGAGGGTGGGAGGGTGGGGAGGGTGGGGTGGGGAAACGGGGAAGGAGGGTGGGAGGGTGGGGAGGGGAAACGGGGAAGGAGGGTGGGAGGGTGGGGAGGGGAAACGGGGAAGGAGGGTGGGAGGGTGGGGAGGGGAAACGGGGAAGGAGGGTGGGAGGGTGGGGAGGGGAAACGGGGAAGGAGGGTGGGAGGGTGGGGTGCGGAAACGGTGAAGGATCGGAAACGGGGAAGGAGGGTGGGAGGGTGGGGAGGGGAAACGGGGAGGGAGGGTGGGAGGGTGGGGAGGGGAAACGGGGAGGGAGGGTGGGAGGGTGGGGAGGGGAAACGGGGAGGGAGGGTGGGAGGGTGGGGAGGGGAAACGGGGAGGGAGGGTGGGAGGGTGGGGTGGGGAAACGGGGAAGGAGGGTGGGAGGGTGGGGTGGGGAAACGGGGAGGGAGGGTGGGAGGGTGGGGTGGGGAAACGGGGAAGGAGGGTGGGAGGGTGGGGTGGGGAAACGGGGAAGGAGGGTGGGAGGGTGGAGTGGGGAAACGGGGAAGGAGGGTGGGAGGGTGGGGTGGGGAAACGGGGAAGGAGGGTGGGAGGGTGGGGTGGGGAAACGGGGAAGGAGGGTGGGAGGGTGGGGTGGGGAAACGGGGAAGGAGGGTGGGAGGGTGTGGTGGGGAAACGGGGAAGGAGGGTGGGAGGGTGGGGAGGGGAAACGAGGAAGGAGGGGAAACGGGGAAGGAGGGTGGGAGGGTGGGGAGGGGAAATGGGGAAGGAGGGTGGGAGGGTGGGGAGGGGAAACGGGGAAGGAGGGTGGGAGGGTGGGGAGGGGAAACGGGGAAGGAGGGTGGGAGGGTGGGGAGGGGAAACGGGGAAGGAGGGTGGGAGGGTGGGGAGGGGAAACGGGGAAGGAGGGTGGGAGGGTGGGGAGGGGAAACGGGTAAGGAGGGGAAACGGGGTAGGAGGGTGGGAGGGTGGGGAGGGGAAAAGGGGAAGGAGGGTGGGAGGGTGGGGAGGGGAAACGGGGAAGGAGGGTGGGAGGGTGGGGAGGGGAAACGGGGAAGGAGGGTGGGAGGGTGGGGAGGGGAAACGGGGAAGGAGGGGAAACGGGGAAGGAGGGTGGGAGGGTGGGGAGGGGAAACGGGGAAGGAGGGTGGGAGGGTGGGGAGGGGAAACGGGGAAGGAGGGTGGGAGGGTGGGGAGGGGAAACGGGGAAGGAGGGTGGGAGGGGGGAGGGGAAACGGGGAAGGAGGGGAAACGGGGATGGAGGGGAAATGGGGAAGGAGGGTGGGAGGGTGGGGAGGGGAATCGGGGAAGGTGGGTGGGATTGTGGGAGGGGAAACGGGGAAGGAGTGGAAACGGGGAAGGTGGGTGGGAGGGTGGGGAGTGGAAACGGGGAAGGTGGGTGGGAGGGTGGGGAGGGGAAACGGGGAAGGATTGTGGGAAGTTGGGGAGGGGAAACGTGGAAGGAGGGTGGGGAGGAGAAACGGGGAAGGAGGGTGGGAGGGTGGGGAGGAGAAACGGGGAAGGAGGGTGGGAGGGTGGGGAGGAGAAACGGGGAAGGAGGGTGGGAGGGTGGGGAGGAGAAACGGGGAAGGAGGGTGGGAGGGTGGGGAGGAGAAACGGGGAAGGAGGGTGGGAGGGTGGGGAGGAGAAACGGGGAAGGAGGGTGGGAGGGTGGGGAGGAGAAACGGGGAAGGAGGGTGGGAGGGTGGGGAGGAGAAACGGGGAAGGAGGGTGGGAGGGTGGGGAGGGGAAACGGGGAAGGAGGGTGGGAGGGTGGGGAGGGGAAACGGGGAAGGAGGGTGGGAGGGTGGGGAGGGGAAACGGGGAAGGAGGGTGGGAGGGTGGGGAGGGGAAACGGGGAAGGAGGGTGGGAGGGGGGGAGGGGAAACGGGGAAGGAGGGGAAACGGGGAAGGAGGGTGGGAGGGTGGGGAGGGGAAATGGGGAAGGAGGGTGGGAGGGTGGGGAGAGGAAACGGGGAAGGTGGGTGTGATGGTTGGGAGGGGAAACGGGGAAGGTGGGTGGGAGGGAGGGGCGGGGAAACGGGGAAAGTGGGTGGGAGGGTGGGGAGGGGAAACGGGGAAGATGGGTGGGAGGGTGGGGAGGGGAAACGGGGAAGGAGGGTGGGAGGGTGGGGAGGGGAAACGGGGAAGGAGGGTGGGGAGGGGAAACGGGGAAGGAGGGTGGGAGGGTGGGGAGGGGAAACGGGGAAGGAGGGTGGGAGGGTGGGGAGGGGAAACGGGGAAGGAGGGTGGGAGGGTGGGGAGGGGAAACGGGGAAGGAGGGTGGGACGGTGGGGAGGGGAAACGGGGAAGGAGGGTGGGGAGGGGAAATGGGGAAGAAGGGTGGGAGGGTGGGGAGGGGAAATGGGGGAGAAGGGTGGGAGGGTCGGGAGGGGAAATGGGGAAGAAGGGTGGGAGGGTGGGGAGGGGAAACGGGGAAGGTGGGTGGGAGGGTGGGAGGGGAAACGGGGAACGAGGGTGGGAGGGTGGGAGGGGAAACGGGGAACGAGGGTGGGAGGGTGGGAAGGGGAAACGGGGAAGGATGTTGGGAAGTTGGGAGGGAAACAGGGAAGGTGGGTGGGGAGGACAAACGGGGAAGGAGGGTGGGAGGGTGGGGAGGAGAAACGGGGGAGGAGAAACGGGGAAGGAGGGTGGGAGGGTGGGGAGGAGAAACGGGGAGGGAGGGTGGGGAGGAGAAACGGTGAAGGATGTTGGGAAGTTGGGGAGGGAAACAGGGAAGGTGGGTGGGGAGGACAAACGGGGAAGGAGGGTGGGAGGGTGGGGAGGAGAAACGGGGGAGGAGAAACGGGGAAGGAGGGTGGGAGGGTGGGGAGGAGAAACGGGGAAGGAGGGTGGGAGGGTGGGGAGGAGAAACGGGGAAGGAGGGTGGGGAGGAGAAACGGGGAAGGAGGGTGGGAGGGTGGGGAGGAGAAACGGGGAAGGAGGGTGGGAGGGTGGGGAGGAGCAACGGGGAAGGAGGGTGGGAGGGTGGGAAGGAGAAACGGGGAAGGAGGGTGGGAGGGTGGGGAGGAGAAACGGGGAAGGAGGGTGGGGAGGAGAAACGGGGAAGGAGGGTGGGAGGGTGGGGAGGAGAAACGGGGAAGGAGGGTGGGAGGGTGGGGAGGAGAAACGGGGAAGGAGGGTGGGAGGGTGGGGAGGAGAAACGGGGAAGGAGGGTGGGAGGGTGGGGAGGAGAAACGGGGAAGGAGGGTGGGAGGGTGGGGAGGAGAAACGGGGAAGAAGGTTGGGATGGCGAAACGGAGAAGGAGGGTGGGAGGGTGGGGTGGGGAAACGGGGAAGGAGGGTGGGAGGGTGGGGTGGGGAAACGGGGAAGGAGGGTGGGAGGGTGGGGTGGGGAAACGGGGAAGGAGGGTGGGAGGGTGGGGTGGGGAAACGGGGAAGGAGGGTGGGAGGGTGGGGTGGGGAAACGGGGAAGGAGGGTGGGAGGGTGGGGTGGGGAAACGGGGAAGGAGGGTGGGAGGGTGGGGTGGGGAAACGGGGAAGGAGGGTGGGAGGGTGGGGTGGGGAAACGGGGAAGGAGGGTGGGAGGGTGGGGTGGGGAAACGGGGAAGGAGGGTGGGAGGGTGGGGTGGGGAAACGGGGAAGGAGGGTGGGAGGGTGGGGTGGGGAAACGGGGAAGGAGGGTGGGAGGGTGGGGTGGGGAAACGGGGAAGGAGGGTGGGAGGGTGGGGAGGGGAAACGGGGTGGGAGGGTGGGGTGGGGAAACGGGGAAGGAGGGTGGGAGGGTGGGGTGGGGAAACGGGGAAGGAGGGTGGGAGGGTGGTGTGGCGATACGGGGAAGGACGGTGGGAGGGTGGGGTGGGGAAAAGGGGAAGGATGGTGGGAGGGTGGGGAGGGGAAACGGGGAGGGAGGGTGGGAGGGTGGGGAGGGGTAAAGTGGAAGTACGGAAAAGGGGAAGGAGGGTGGGAGGGTGGGGAGGGGAAAAGGGGAAGGAGGGTGGGAGGGTGGGGAGGGGAAACGGCGAAGGAGGGTGCGAGGGTGGGGAGGAGAAACGGGGAAGAAGGGTGAGAGGGTGTGGAGGAGAAACAGGGAAGTTGGGGAAACGGGGAAGGAGGGGAAACGGGGAAGGAGGGTGGGAGGGTGCGGTAGGGAAACGGGGAAGGAGGGTGTGAAAGTGGGGAGGGGAAACGGGGAAGGAGGGGAAAAGGGGAAGGAGGGTGGGAGGGTGGGGAGGGGAAACGGGGAAGGAGGGTGGGAGGGTGGGGAGGAGAAACGGGGAAGAAGGGTGAGAGGGTGTGGAGGAGAAACGGGGAAGTTGGGGAAACGGGGAAGGAGGGTGGGAGGGTGGGGAGGGGAAAAGGGGAAGAAGGGAAAAGGGGAAGGAGGGTGGGAGGGTGGGGAGGGGAAAAGGGGAAGGAGGGTGGGAGGTTGGGGAGGGGAAACGGGGAAGTAGGGTGGGAGGGTGGGGAGGGGTAACGGGGAAGGAGGGTGGGAGGGTGGGGAGGGGTAACGGGGAAGGAGGGTGGGAGGGTGGGGAGGGGAAACGATGAAGGAGGGTGGGAGGGTGGTGAGGGGAAACGGGGAAGGAGGGTGGGAGGGTGGTGAGGGGAAACGGGGAAGGAGGGTGGGAGGGTGGAGAGGGGAAACGGGGAAGGAGGGTGGGACGGTGGGGAGGGGAAACGGGGAAGGAGGGTGGGAGGGTGGGGAGGGGAAACGGGGAAGGAGGGTGGGAGGGTGGGGAGGGGAAACGGGGAAGGAGGGTGGGAGGGTGGGGAGGGGAAACGGGGAAGGAGGGTGGGAGGGTGGGGAGGGGAAACGGGGAAGGAGGGTGGGAGGGTGGGGAGGGGAAACGGGGAAGGAGGGTGGGAGGGTGGGGAGGGGAAACGGGGAAGGAGGGTGGGAGGGTGGGGAGGGGAAACGGGGAAGGAGGGTGGGGAGGGGAAATGGGGAAGAAGCGTGGGAGGGTGGGGAGGGGAAATGGGGGAGAAGGGTGGGAGGGTCGGGAGGGGAAATGGGGAAAGAAGGGTGGGAGGGTGGGGTCGGGAAACGGGGAAGGAGGGTGGGAGGGTGGGGTGGGGAAACGGGGAAGGAGGGTGGGAGGGTGGGGTGGGGAAACGGGGAAGGAGGGTGGGAGGGTGGGGTGGGGAAACGGGGAAGGAGGGTGGGAGGGTGGGGAGGGGAAACGGGGTGGGAGGGTGGGGTGGGGAAACGGGGAAGGAGGGTGGGAGG
Organism: Chiloscyllium plagiosum; assembly: GCF_037043375.1. Lineage (NCBI taxonomy): Eukaryota > Metazoa > Chordata > Chondrichthyes > Orectolobiformes > Hemiscylliidae > Chiloscyllium > Chiloscyllium plagiosum. Next base: position 152,451 of record NW_028270377.1, on the reverse strand, counting down.
GTGGGGTGGGGAAACGGGGAAGGAGGGTGGGAGGGTGGTGTGGCGATACGGGGAAGGACGGTGGGAGGGTGGGGTGGGGAAAAGGGGAAGGATGGTGGGAGGGTGGGGAGGGGAAACGGGGAGGGAGGGTGGGAGGGTGGGGAGGGGTAAAGTGGAAGTACGGAAAAGGGGAAGGAGGGTGGGAGGGTGGGGAGGGGAAAAGGGGAAGGAGGGTGGGAGGGTGGGGAGGGGAAAAGGGGAAGGAGGGTGGGAGGGTGGGGAGGGGAAACGGGGAAGGAGGGTGCGAGGGTGGGGAGGAGAAACGGGGAAGAAGGGTGAGAGGGTGTGGAGGAGAAACAGGGAAGTTGGGGAAACGGGGAAGGAGGGGAAACGGGGAAGGAGGGTGGGAGGGTGGGGTAGGGAAACGGGGAAGGAGGGTGTGAAAGTGGGGAGGGGAAACGGGGAAGGAGGGGAAAAGGGGAAGGAGTTTGGGAGGGTGGGGAGGGGAAACGGGGAAGGAGGGTGGGAGGGTGGGGAGGAGAAACGGGGAAGAAGGGTGAGAGGGTGTGGAGGAGAAACGGGGAAGTTGGGGAAAGGGGAAGGAGGGTGGGAGGGTGGGGAGGGGAAAAGGGGAAGAAGGGAAAAGGGGAAGGAGGGTGGGAGGTGGGGAGGGGAAAAGGGGAAGGAGGGTGGGAGGTTGGGGAGGGGAAACGGGGAAGTAGGGTGGGAGGGTGGGGAGGGGTAACGGGGAAGGAGGGTGGGAGGGTGGGGAGGGGTAACGGGGAAGGAGGGTGGGAGGGTGGGGAGGGGAAACGATGAAGGAGGGTGGGAGGGTGGTGAGGGGAAACGGGGAAGGAGGGTGGGAGGGTGGTGAGGGGAAACGGGGAAGGAGGGTGGGAGGGTGGAGAGGGGAAACGGGGAAGGAGGGTGGGACGGTGGGGAGGGGAAACGGGGAACGAGGGTGGGACGGTGGGGAGGGGAAACGGGGAAGGAGGGTGGGAGGGTGGGGAGGGGAAACGGGGAAGGAGGGTGGGAGGGTGGGGAGGGGAAACGGGGAAGGAGGGTGGGAGGGTGGGGAGGGGAAACGGGGAAGGAGGGTGGGAGGGTGGGGAGGGGAAACGGGGAGGGAGGGTGGGAGGGTGGGGAGGGGAAACGGGGAAGGAGGGTGGGAGGGTGGGGAGGGGAAACGGGGAAGGAGGGTGGGAGGGTGGGGAGGGGAAACGGGGAAGGAGGGTGGGAGGGTGGGGAGGGGAAACGGGGAAGGAGGGTGGGGAGGGGAAGTGGGGAAGAAGCGTGGGAGGGTGGGGAGGGGAAATGGGGGAGAAGGGTGGGAGGGTCGGGAGGGGAAATGGGGAAGAAGGGTGGGAGGGTGGGGAGGGGAAACGGGGAAGGTGGGTGGGAGGGTGGGAGGGGAAACGGGGAACGAGGGTGGGAGGGTGGGGTGGGGAAACGGGGAAGGAGGGTGGGAGGGTGGTGTGGCGATACGGGGAAGGACGGTGGGAGGGTGGGGTGGGGAAAAGGGGAAGGATGGTGGGAGGGTGGGGAGGGGAAACGGGGAGGGAGGGTGGGAGGGTGGGGAGGGGTAAAGTGGAAGTACGGAAAAGGGGAAGGAGGGTGGGAGGGTGGGGAGGGGAAAAGGGGAAGGAGGGTGGGAGGGTGGGGAGGGGAAACGGGGAAGGAGGGTGCGAGGGTGGGGAGGAGAAACGGGGAAGAAGGGTGAGAGGGTGTGGCGGAGAAACAGGGAAGTTGGGGAAACGGGGAAGGAGGGGAAACGGGGAAGGAGGGTGGGAGGGTGGGGTAGGGAAACGGGGAAGGAGGGTGTGAAAGTGGGGAGGGGAAACGGGGAAGGAGGGGAAAAGGGGAAGGAGGGTGGGAGGGTGGGGAGGGGAAACGGGGAAGGAGGGTGGGAGGGTGGGGAGGGGAAACGGGGAAGGAGGGTGGGAGGGTGGGGAGGAGAAACGGGGAAGAAGGGTGAGAGGGTGTGGAGGAGAAACGGGGAAGTTGGGGAAACGGGGAAGGAGGGTGGGAGGGTGGGGAGGGGAAAAGGGGAAGAAGGGAAAAGGGGAAGGAGGGTGGGAGGGTGGGGAGGGGAAAAGGGGAAGGAGGGTGGGAGGTTGGGGAGGGGTAACGGGGAAGGAGGGTGGGAGGGTGGGGAGGGGTAACGGGGAAGGAGGGTGGGAGGGTGGGGAGGGGAAACGATGAAGGAGGGTGGGAGGGTGGTGAGGGGAAACGGGGAAGGAGGGTGGGAGGGTGGTGAGGGGAAACGGGGAAGGAGGGTGGGAGGGTGGAGAGGGGAAACGGGGAAGGAGGGTGGGACGGTGGGGAGGGGAAACGGGGAAGGAGGGTGGGACGGTGGGGAGGGGAAACGGGGAAGGAGGGTGGGAGGGTGGGGAGGGGAAACGGGGAAGGAGGGTGGGAGGGTGGGGAGGGGAAACGGGGAAGGAGGGTGGGAGGGTGGGGAGGGGAAACGGGGAAGGAGGGTGGGAGGGTGGGGAGGGGAAACGGGGAAGGAGGGTGGGAGGGTGGGGAGGGGAAACGGGGAAGGAGGGTGGGAGGGTGGGGAGGGGAAACGGGGAAGGAGGGTGGGAGGGTGGGGAGGGGAAACGGGGAAGGAGGGTGGGAGGGTGGGGAGGGGAAACGGGGAAGGAGGGTGGGGAGGGGAAGTGGGGAAGAAGCGTGGGAGGGTGGGGAGGGGAAATGGGGGAGAAGGGTGGGAGGGTCGGGAGGGGAAATGGGGAAGAAGGGTGGGAGGGTGGGGAGGGGAAACGGGGAAGGTGGGTGGGAGGGTGGGAGGGGAAACGGGGAAGGTGGGTGGGAGGGTGGGAGGGGAAACGGGGAACGAGGGTGGGAGGGTGGGAAGGGGAAACGGGGAAGGATGTTGGGAAGTTGGGGAGGGAAACAGGGAAGGTGGGTGGGGAGGACAAACGGGGAAGGAGGGTGGGAGGGTGGGGAGGAGAAACGGGGAGGGAGGGTGGGGAGGAGAAACGGGGAAGGAGGGTGGGAGGGTGGGGAGGAGAAACGGGGAAGGAGGGTGGGAGGGTGGGGAGGAGAAACGGGGAAGGAGGGTGGGAGGGTGGGGAGGAGAAACGGGGAAGGAGGGTGGGAGGGTGGGGAGAAGAAACGGGGAAGGAGGGTGGGAGGGTGGGGAGGAGAAACGGGGAAGGAGGGTGAGAGGGTGTGGAGGAGAAACGGGGAAGGAGCGGAAACGGGGAAGGAGGGGAAACAGGGAAGGAGGGTGGGGGGGTGGGGAGGGGAAACAGGGAAGGAGGGTGGGAGGGTGGGGAGGGGAAACGGGGAAGGAGGGGAAACGGGGAAGGAGCGGAAACGGGGAAGGAGGGGAAACGGGGAAGGAGGGTGGGAGGGTGGGGAGGGGAAACGGGGAAGGAGGGTGGGAGGGTGGGGAGGGGAAATGGGGAAGGAGGGTGGGAGGGTGGGGAGGGGAAACGGGGAAGGAGGGGAAACGGGGAAGGAGGGTGGGAGTGTGGGGAGGGGAAAAGGGGAAGGTGGGTGGAAGTGTGGGGACGGGAAACGGGGAAGGAGGGTGGGAGTGTGGGGACGGGAAACGGGGAAGGAGGGTGGGAGTGTGGGGACGGGAAACGGGGAAGGAGGGGAAACGGGGAAGGAGGGTGGGGTGGGGAAACGATGAAGGAAGGTGGGAGGGTGGGGAGGGGAAACGGGGTGGGAGGGTGGGGTGGGGAAACGGGGAAGGAGGGTGGGAGGGTGGGGTGGGGAAACGGGGAAGGAGGGTGGGAGGGTGGTGTGGCGATACGGGGAAGGACGGTGGGAGGGTGGGGTGGGGAAAAGGGGAAGGATGGTGGGAGGGTGGGGAGGGGAAACGGGGAGGGAGGGTGGGAGGGTGGGGAGGGGTAAAGTGGAAGTACGGAAAAGGGGAAGGAGGGTGGGAGGGTGGGGAGGGGAAAAGGGGAAGGAGGGTGGGAGGGTGGGGAGGGGAAAAGGGGAAGGAGGGTGGGAGGGTGGGGAGGGGAAACGGGGAAGGAGGGTGCGAGGGTGGGGAGGAGAAACGGGGAAGAAGGGTGAGAGGGTGTGGAGGAGAAACAGGGAAGTTGGGGAAACGGGGAAGGAGGGGAAACGGGGAAGGAGGGTGGGAGGGTGGGGTAGGGAAACGGGGAAGGAGGGTGTGAAAGTGGGGAGGGGAAACGGGGAAGGAGGGGAAAAGGGGAAGGAGTTTGGGAGGGTGGGGAGGGGAAACGGGGAAGGAGGGTGGGAGGGTGGGGAGGAGAAACGGGGAAGAAGGGTGAGAGGGTGTGGAGGAGAAACGGGGAAGTTGGGGAAAGGGGAAGGAGGGTGGGAGGGTGGGGAGGGGAAAAGGGGAAGAAGGGAAAAGGGGAAGGAGGGTGGGAGGGTGGGGAGGGGAAAAGGGGAAGGAGGGTGGGAGGTTGGGGAGGGGAAACGGGGAAGTAGGGTGGGAGGGTGGGGAGGGGTAACGGGGAAGGAGGGTGGGAGGGTGGGGAGGGGTAACGGGGAAGGAGGGTGGGAGGGTGGGGAGGGGAAACGATGAAGGAGGGTGGGAGGGTGGTGAGGGGAAACGGGGAAGGAGGGTGGGAGGGTGGTGAGGGGAAACGGGGAAGGAGGGTGGGAGGGTGGAGAGGGGAAACGGGGAAGGAGGGTGGGACGGTGGGGAGGGGAAACGGGGAACGAGGGTGGGACGGTGGGGAGGGGAAACGGGGAAGGAGGGTGGGAGGGTGGGGAGGGGAAACGGGGAAGGAGGGTGGGAGGGTGGGGAGGGGAAACGGGGAAGGAGGGTGGGAGGGTGGGGAGGGGAAACGGGGAAGGAGGGTGGGAGGGTGGGGAGGGGAAACGGGGAAGGAGGGTGGGAGGGTGGGGAGGGGAAACGGGGAGGGAGGGTGGGAGGGTGGGGAGGGGAAACGGGGAAGGAGGGTGGGAGGGTGGGGAGGGGAAACGGGGAAGGAGGGTGGGAGGGTGGGGAGGGGAAACGGGGAAGGAGGGTGGGAGGGTGGGGAGGGGAAACGGGGAAGGAGGGTGGGGAGGGGAAGTGGGGAAGAAGCGTGGGAGGGTGGGGAGGGGAAATGGGGGAGAAGGGTGGGAGGGTCGGGAGGGGAAATGGGGAAGAAGGGTGGGAGGGTGGGGAGGGGAAACGGGGAAGGTGGGTGGGAGGGTGGGAGGGGAAACGGGGAACGAGGGTGGGAGGGTGGGGTGGGGAAACGGGGAAGGAGGGTGGGAGGGTGGTGTGGCGATACGGGGAAGGACGGTGGGAGGGTGGGGTGGGGAAAAGGGGAAGGATGGTGGGAGGGTGGGGAGGGGAAACGGGGAGGGAGGGTGGGAGGGTGGGGAGGGGTAAAGTGGAAGTACGGAAAAGGGGAAGGAGGGTGGGAGGGTGGGGAGGGGAAAAGGGGAAGGAGGGTGGGAGGGTGGGGAGGGGAAACGGGGAAGGAGGGTGCGAGGGTGGGGAGGAGAAACGGGGAAGAAGGGTGAGAGGGTGTGGCGGAGAAACAGGGAAGTTGGGGAAACGGGGAAGGAGGGGAAACGGGGAAGGAGGGTGGGAGGGTGGGGTAGGGAAACGGGGAAGGAGGGTGTGAAAGTGGGGAGGGGAAACGGGGAAGGAGGGGAAAAGGGGAAGGAGGGTGGGAGGGTGGGGAGGGGAAACGGGGAAGGAGGGTGGGAGGGTGGGGAGGGGAAACGGGGAAGGAGGGTGGGAGGGTGGGGAGGAGAAACGGGGAAGAAGGGTGAGAGGGTGTGGAGGAGAAACGGGGAAGTTGGGGAAACGGGGAAGGAGGGTGGGAGGGTGGGGAGGGGAAAAGGGGAAGAAGGGAAAAGGGGAAGGAGGGTGGGAGGGTGGGGAGGGGAAAAGGGGAAGGAGGGTGGGAGGTTGGGGAGGGGTAACGGGGAAGGAGGGTGGGAGGGTGGGGAGGGGTAACGGGGAAGGAGGGTGGGAGGGTGGGGAGGGGAAACGATGAAGGAGGGTGGGAGGGTGGTGAGGGGAAACGGGGAAGGAGGGTGGGAGGGTGGTGAGGGGAAACGGGGAAGGAGGGTGGGAGGGTGGAGAGGGGAAACGGGGAAGGAGGGTGGGACGGTGGGGAGGGGAAACGGGGAAGGAGGGTGGGACGGTGGGGAGGGGAAACGGGGAAGGAGGGTGGGAGGGTGGGGAGGGGAAACGGGGAAGGAGGGTGGGAGGGTGGGGAGGGGAAACGGGGAAGGAGGGTGGGAGGGTGGGGAGGGGAAACGGGGAAGGAGGGTGGGAGGGTGGGGAGGGGAAACGGGGAAGGAGGGTGGGAGGGTGGGGAGGGGAAACGGGGAAGGAGGGTGGGAGGGTGGGGAGGGGAAACGGGGAAGGAGGGTGGGAGGGTGGGGAGGGGAAACGGGGAAGGAGGGTGGGAGGGTGGGGAGGGGAAACGGGGAAGGAGGGTGGGGAGGGGAAGTGGGGAAGAAGCGTGGGAGGGTGGGGAGGGGAAATGGGGGAGAAGGGTGGGAGGGTCGGGAGGGGAAATGGGGAAGAAGGGTGGGAGGGTGGGGAGGGGAAACGGGGAAGGTGGGTGGGAGGGTGGGAGGGGAAACGGGGAAGGTGGGTGGGAGGGTGGGAGGGGAAACGGGGAACGAGGGTGGGAGGGTGGGAAGGGGAAACGGGGAAGGATGTTGGGAAGTTGGGGAGGGAAACAGGGAAGGTGGGTGGGGAGGACAAACGGGGAAGGAGGGTGGGAGGGTGGGGAGGAGAAACGGGGAGGGAGGGTGGGGAGGAGAAACGGGGAAGGAGGGTGGGAGGGTGGGGAGGAGAAACGGGGAAGGAGGGTGGGAGGGTGGGGAGGAGAAACGGGGAAGGAGGGTGGGAGGGTGGGGAGGAGAAACGGGGAAGGAGGGTGGGAGGGTGGGGAGAAGAAACGGGGAAGGAGGGTGGGAGGGTGGGGAGGAGAAACGGGGAAGGAGGGTGAGAGGGTGTGGAGGAGAAACGGGGAAGGAGCGGAAACGGGGAAGGAGGGGAAACAGGGAAGGAGGGTGGGGGGGTGGGGAGGGGAAACAGGGAAGGAGGGTGGGAGGGTGGGGAGGGGAAACGGGGAAGGAGGGGAAACGGGGAAGGAGCGGAAACGGGGAAGGAGGGGAAACGGGGAAGGAGGGTGGGAGGGTGGGGAGGGGAAACGGGGAAGGAGGGTGGGAGGGTGGGGAGGGGAAATGGGGAAGGAGGGTGGGAGGGTGGGGAGGGGAAACGGGGAAGGAGGGGAAACGGGGAAGGAGGGTGGGAGTGTGGGGAGGGGAAAAGGGGAAGGTGGGTGGAAGTGTGGGGACGGGAAACGGGGAAGGAGGGTGGGAGTGTGGGGACGGGAAACGGGGAAGGAGGGTGGGAGTGTGGGGACGGGAAACGGGGAAGGAGGGGAAACGGGGAAGGAGGGTGGGGTGGGGAAACGATGAAGGAAGGTGGGAGGGTGGGGAGGGGAAACGGGGAAGAAGGGTGGGAGGGTGGGGAGGGGAAGCGGGGAATGAGGGCGGGAGGGTGGGGAGGAGAAACGGGGAAGGAGGGTGAGGAGGAGAAACGGGGAAGGAGGGTGGGAGGGTGGGGAGGAGAAACGGGGAAGGAGGGTGGGAGGGTGGGGAGGAGAAACGGGGAAAGAGGGTGGGAGGGTGGGGAGGAGAAACGGGGAAAGAGGGTGGGAGGGTGGGGAGGAGAAACGGGGAGGGAGGGTGGGGAGGAGAAACGGGGAAGGCGGGTGGGAGGGTGGGGAGGAGAAACGGGGAAGAAGGGTGGGAGGGTGGGGAGGAGAAACGGGGAAGAAGGGTGGGAGGGTGGGGAGGAGCAACGGGGAAGGAGGGTGGGAGGGTGGGAAGGAGAAACGGGGAAGAAGGGTGGGAGGGTGGGGAGGAGAAACGGGGAAGGAGGGTGGGGAGGAGAAACGGGGAAGGAGTGTGGGAGGGTGGGGAGGAGAAACGGGGAAGGAGGGTGGGAGGGTGGGGAGGAGAAACGGGAAAGAAGGTTGGGATGGCGAAACGGAGAAGGAGGGTGGGAGGGTGGGGTGGGGAAACGGGGAAGGAGGGTGGGAGGGTGGGGTGGGGAAACGGGGAAGGAGGGTCGGAGGGTGGGGTGGGGAAACGGGGAAGGAGGGTGGGAGGGTGGGGTGGGGAAACAGGGAAGGAGGGTGGGAGGGTGGGGTGGGGAAACGGGGAGGGAGGGTGGGAGGGTGGGGTGGGGAAACAGGGAAGGAGGGTGGGAGGGTGGGGTGGGGAAACGGGGAAGGAGGGTGGGAGGGTGGGGTGGGGAAACGGGGAAGGAGGGTGGGAGGGTGGGGTGGGGAAACGGGGAAGGAGGGTGGGAGGGTGGGGTGGGGAAACGGGGAAGGAGGGTGGGAGGGTGGGGTGGGTAAACGGGGAAGGAGGGTGGGAGGGTGGGGTGGGTAAACGGGGAAGGAGGGTGGGAGGGTGGGGTCGGGAAACGGGGAAGGAGGGTGGGAGGGTGGGGTCGGGAAACGGGGAAGGAGGGTGGGAGGGTGGGGTCGGGAAACGGGGAAGGAGGGTGGGAGGGTGGGGTCGGGAAACGGGGAAGGAGGGTGGGAGGGTGGGGTCGGGAAACGGGGAAGGAGGGTGGGAGGGTGGGGTCGGGAAACGGGGAAGGAGGGTGGGAGGGTGCGGTGGGGAAACGGGAATGGAGGGTGGGAGGGTGGGGTGGCGATACGGGGAAGGACAGTGGGAGGGTGGGGTGGGGAAAAGGGGAAGGATGGTGGGAGGGTGGGGAGGGGAAACGGGGAGGGAGGGTGGGAGGGTGGGGAGGGGAAACGGGGAAGGAGGGTGGGAGGGTGGGGTCGGGAAACGGGGAAGGAGGGTGGGAGGGTGGGGTCGGGAAACGGGGAAGGAGGGTGGGAGGGTGGGGTCGGGAAACGGGGAAGGAGGGTGGGAGGGTGGGGTCGGGAAACGGGGAAGGAGGGTGGGAGGGTGGGGTGGGGAAACGGGGAAGGAGGGTGGGAGGGTGGGGTGGGGAAACGGGGAAGGAGGGTGGGAGGGTGGGGTGGGGAAACGGGGAAGGAGGGTGGGAGGGTGGGGTGGGGAAATGGGAATGGAGGGTGGGAGGGTGGGGTGGGGAAACGGGGAAGGAGGGTGGGAGGGTGGGGTGGGGAAACGGGGAAGGAGGGTGGGAGGGTGGAGTGGAGAAACGGGGAAGGAGGGTGGGAGGGTGGGGTGGCGATACGGGGAAGGACGGTGGGAGGGTGGGGTGGGGAAAAGGGGAAGGATGGTGGGAGGGTGGAGAGGGGAAACGGGGAGGGAGGGTGGGAGGGTGGGGAGGGGAAAAGTGAAAGTACGGAAAAGGGGAAGGAGGGTGGGAGGGTGGGGAGGGGAAAAGGGGAAGGAGGGTGGGAGTGTGGGGAGGGGAAACGGGGAAGGAGGGTGCGAGGGTGGGGAGGAGAAACGGGGAAGAAGGGTGAGAGGGTGTGGAGGAGAAACGGGGAAGTTGGGGAAACGGGGAAGGAGGGTGGGAGGGTGGGGTAGGGAAACGGGGAAGGAGGGTGTGAAAGTGGGGAGGGGAAACGGGGAAGGAGGGGAAAAGGGGAAGAAGGGAAAAGGGTAAGTAGGGTGGGAGGGTGTGGAGGGGAAAAGGGGAAGGAGGGTGGGAGGTTGGGGAGGGGAAACAGGGAAGGAGGGGAAACGGGGAAGGAGGGTGGGAGGGTGGGGAGGGGAAACGGGGAAGGAGGGTGGGAGGGTGGGGAGGAGAAACGGGGAAGAAGGGTGAGAGGGTGTGGAGGAGAAACGGGGAAGTTGGGGAAACGGGGAAGGAGGGGAAACGGGGAAGGAGGGTGGGAGGGTGGGGTAGGGAAACGGGGAAGGAGGGTGTGAAAGTGGGGAGGGGAAACGGGGAAGGAGGGGAAAAGGGGAAGAAGCGAAAAGGGTAAGTAGGGTGGGAGGGTGTGGAGGGGAAAAGGGGAAGGAGGGTGGGAGGTTGGGGAGGGGAAACAGGGAAGGAGGGTGGGAGGGTGGGGAGGGGAAACGGGGAAGGAGGGTGGGAGGGTGGGGAGGGGAAACGGGGAAGGAGGGTGGGAGGGTGGGGAGGAGAAACGATGAAGGAGGGTGGGAGGGTGGTGAGGGGAAACGGGGAAGTAGGGTGGGAGGGTGGGGAGGGGTAACGGGGAAGGAGGGTGGGAGGGTGGGGAGGGGAAACGATGAAGGAGGGTGGGAGGGTGGAGAGGGGAAACGGGGAAGGAGGGTGGGAGGGTGGGGAGGGGAAAAAGGGAAGAAGGGAAAAGGGGAAGGAGGGTGGGAGGGTGGGGAGGGGAAACGGGGAAGGAGGGTGGGAGGGTGGGGAGGGGTAACGGGGAAGGAGGGTGGGAGGGTGGGGAGGGGAAACGATGAAGGAGGGTGGGAGGGTGGTGAGGGGAAACGGGGAAGTAGGGTGGGAGGGTGGGGAGGGGTAACGGGGAAGGAGGGTGGGAGGGTGGGGAGGGGAAACGATGAAGGAGGGTGGGAGGGTGGAGACGGGAAACGGGGAAGGAGGGTGGGACGGTGGGGAGGGGAAACGGGGAAGGAGTGGGGGAGGGTGGGGAGGGGAAACGGGGAAGGAGGGGGGGAGGGTGGGGAGGGGAAACGGGGAAGGAGGGGGGGAGGGTGGGGAGGGGAAACGGGGAAGGAGGGGAAACGGGGAAGGAGGGGGGGAGGGTGGGGAGGGGAAACGGGGAAGGAGGGTGGGAGGGTGGGGAGGGGAAACGGGGAAGGAGGGTGGGAGGGTGGGGAGGGGAAACGGGGAAGGAGGGTGGGAGGGTGGGGAGGGGAAACGGGGAAGGAGGGGAAACGGGGAAGGAGGGTGGGAGGGTGGGGAGGGGAAACGGGGAAGGAGGGTGGGAGGGTGGGGAGGGGAAACGGGGAAGGAGGGGAAACGGGGAAGGAGGGTGGGAGGGTGGGGAGGGGAAACGGGGAAGGAGGGTGGGAGGCTGGGGAGGGGAAACGGGGAAGGAGGGTGGGGAGGGGGAACGGGGAAGGAGGGTGTGAGGATGGGGAGGGGGAACGGGGAAGGAGGGTGTGAGGATGGGGAGGGGGAACGGGGAAGGAGGGGAAACGGGGAAGGAGGGTGTGAGGGTGGGGAGGGGAAACGGGGAAGGAGGGTGGGAGGGTGGGGAGGGGAAACGGGGAAGGAGGGTGGGAGGGTGGGGAGGGGAAACGGGGAAGGAGGGGAAACGGGGAAGGAGGGTGGGAGGGTGGGGAGGGGAAACGGGGAAGGAGGGTGGGAGGGTGGGGAGGGGAAACGGGGAAGGAGGGTGGGAGGGTGGGGAGGGGAAACGGGGAAGGAGGGTGGGAGGGTGGGGAGGGGAAACGGGGAAGGAGGGTGGGGAGGGGAAACGGGGAAGGAGGGTGGGAGGGTGGGGAGTGTGGGGAGGGGAAACGGGGAAGGAGGGTGGGGAGGGTGGGGAGGGGAAACGGGGAAGGAGGGCGGGAGGGTGGGGTGGGGAAACGGGGAAGGAGGGCGGGAGGGTGGGGTGGGGAAACGGGGAAGGAGGGCGGGAGGGTGGGGAGGGGAAACGGGGAAGGAGGGCGGGAGGGTGGGGAGGGGAAACGGGGAAGGAGGGCGGGAGGGTGGGGAGGGGAAACGGGGAAGGAGGGCGGGAGGGTGGGGAGGGGAAACGGGGAAGGAGGGCGGGAGGGTGGGGAGGGGAAACGGGGAAGGAGGGCGGGAGGGTGGGGAGGGGAAACGGGGAAGGAGGGCGGGAGGGTGGGGAGGGGAAACGGGGAAGGAGGGCGGGAGGGTGGGGAGGGGAAACGGGGAAGGAGGGCGGGAGGGTGGGGAGGGGAAACGGGGAAGGAGGGCGGGAGGGTGGGGAGGGGAAACGGGGAAGGAGGGTGGGAGGGTGGGGAGGGGAAACGGGGAAGGAGGGTGGGGAGGGGAAACGGGGAAGATGGGTGGGAGGGTGCGGAGGGGAAACGGGGAAGATGGGTGGGAGGGTGGGGAGGGGAAACGGGGAAGATGGGTGGGAGGGTGGGGAGGGTAAACGGGGAAGGAGGGTGGGAGGGTGGGGAGGGGAAACGGGGAAGGAGGGTGGGAGGGTGGGGAGGGGAAACGGGGAAGGAGGGTGGGAGGGTGGGGAGGGGAAACGGGGAAGGAGGGTGGGAGGGTGGGGAGGGGAAACGGGGAAGGAGGGTGGGAGGGTGGGGAGGGGAAACGGGGAAGGAGGGTGGGAAGGTGGGGAAGGGAAACGGGGAAGGAGTGTGGGAGGGTGAGGAGGGGAAACGGGGAAGGAGTGTGGGAGGGCGGGGAGGGGAAACGGGGAGGGAGAGTGGGGAGGGGAAACGGGGAGGAAGGGTGGGAGGGTGGGGAGGGTGGGGAGGGGAAACGTGGAAGGAGGGTGGGAGGGTGGGGAGGGGAAACGGGGAAGGAGGGTGGGAGGGTGAGGAGGGGAAACGGGGAAGGAGGGTGGGAGGGTGAGGAGGGGAAACGGGGAAGGAGGGTGGGAGGGTGGGGAGGGGAAACGGGGAAGGAGGGTGGGAGGGTGGGGAGGGGAAACGGGGAAGGAGGGTGGGAGGGTGGGGAGGGGAAACGGGGAAGGAGGGGAAACGGGGAAGGAGGGTGGGAGGGTGGGGAGGGGAAACGGGGACGGAGGGTGGGAGGGTGGGGAGGGGAAACGGGGAGGAAGGGTGGGAGGGTGGGGAGGGGAAACGGGGAGGAAGGGTGGGAGGGTGGGGAGGGGAAACGGGGAGGAAGGGTGGGAGGGTGGGGAGGGGAAACGGGGAAGGAGGGTGTTAGGGTGGGGAGGGGAAACGGGGAAGGAAGGTGGGAGGGTGGGGAGGGGAAACGGGGAAGGAGGGTGGGAGGGTGGGGAGGGGAAACGGGGAAGGAGGGGAAACGGGGAAGGAGGGTGGGAGGGTGGGGAGGGGAAACGGGGAAGGAGGGTGGGAGGGTGGGGAGGGGAAACGGGGAAGGAGGGTGGGAGGGTGGGGAGGGGAAACGGGGAAGGAGGGTGGGAGGGTGGGGAGGGGAAACGGGGAAGGAGGGTGGGAGGGTGGGGAGGGGAAACGGGGAAGGAGGGTGGGAGGGTGGGGAGGGGAAACGGGGAAGGAGGGTGGGAGGGTGGGGAGGGGAAACGGGGAAGGAGGTTGGGAGGGTGGGGAGGGGAAACGGGGAAGGAGGGTGGGAGGGTGGGGAGGGGAAACGGGGAAGGAGGGTGGGAGGGTGGGGAGGGGAAACGGGGAAGGAGGGTGGGAGGGTGGGGAGGGGAAACGGGGAAGGAGGGTGGGAGGGTGGGGAGGGGAAACGGGGAAGGAGGGTGGGAGGGTGGGGAGGGGAAACGGGGAAGGAGGGTGGGAGGGTGGGGAGGGGAAACGGGGAAGGAGGGTGGGAGGGTGGGGAGGGGAAACGGGGAAGGAGGGTGGGGAGGGGAAGTGGGGAAGAAGCGTGGGAGGGTGGGGAGGGGAAATGGGGGAGAAGGGTGGGAGGGTCGGGAGGGGAAATGGGGAAGAAGGGTGGGAGGGTGGGGAGGGGAAACGGGGAAGGTGGGTGGGAGGGTGGGAGGGGAAACGGGGAAGGTGGGTGGGAGGGTGGGAGGGGAAACGGGGAACGAGGGTGGGAGGGTGGGAAGGGGAAACGGGGAAGGATGTTGGGAAGTTGGGGAGGGAAACAGGGAAGGTGGGTGGGGAGGACAAACGGGGAAGGAGGGTGGGAGGGTGGGGAGGAGAAACGGGGAGGGAGGGTGGGGAGGAGAAACGGGGAAGGAGGGTGGGAGGGTGGGGAGGAGAAACGGGGAAGGAGGGTGGGAGGGTGGGGAGGAGAAACGGGGAAGGAGGGTGGGAGGGTGGGGAGGAGAAACGGGGAAGGAGGGTGGGAGGGTGGGGAGAAGAAACGGGGAAGGAGGGTGGGAGGGTGGGGAGGAGAAACGGGGAAGGAGGGTGAGAGGGTGTGGAGGAGAAACGGGGAAGGAGCGGAAACGGGGAAGGAGGGGAAACAGGGAAGGAGGGTGGGGGGGTGGGGAGGGGAAACAGGGAAGGAGGGTGGGAGGGTGGGGAGGGGAAACGGGGAAGGAGGGGAAACGGGGAAGGAGCGGAAACGGGGAAGGAGGGGAAACGGGGAAGGAGGGTGGGAGGGTGGGGAGGGGAAACGGGGAAGGAGGGTGGGAGGGTGGGGAGGGGAAATGGGGAAGGAGGGTGGGAGGGTGGGGAGGGGAAACGGGGAAGGAGGGGAAACGGGGAAGGAGGGTGGGAGTGTGGGGAGGGGAAAAGGGGAAGGTGGGTGGAAGTGTGGGGACGGGAAACGGGGAAGGAGGGTGGGAGTGTGGGGACGGGAAACGGGGAAGGAGGGTGGGAGTGTGGGGACGGGAAACGGGGAAGGAGGGGAAACGGGGAAGGAGGGTGGGGTGGGGAAACGATGAAGGAAGGTGGGAGGGTGGGGAGGGGAAACGGGGAAGAAGGGTGGGAGGGTGGGGAGGGGAAGCGGGGAATGAGGGCGGGAGGGTGGGGAGGAGAAACGGGGAAGGAGGGTGAGGAGGAGAAACGGGGAAGGAGGGTGGGAGGGTGGGGAGGAGAAACGGGGAAGGAGGGTGGGAGGGTGGGGAGGAGAAACGGGGAAAGAGGGTGGGAGGGTGGGGAGGAGAAACGGGGAAAGAGGGTGGGAGGGTGGGGAGGAGAAACGGGGAGGGAGGGTGGGGAGGAGAAACGGGGAAGGCGGGTGGGAGGGTGGGGAGGAGAAACGGGGAAGAAGGGTGGGAGGGTGGGGAGGAGCAACGGGGAAGGAGGGTGGGAGGGTGGGAAGGAGAAACGGGGAAGAAGGGTGGGAGGGTGGGGAGGAGAAACGGGGAAGGAGGGTGGGGAGGAGAAACGGGGAAGAAGGTTGGGATGGCGAAACGGAGAAGGAGGGTGGGAGGGTGGGGTGGGGAAACGGGGAAGGAGGGTGGGAGGGTGGGGTGGGGAAACGGGGAAGGAGGGTCGGAGGGTGGGGTGGGGAAACGGGGAAGGAGGGTGGGAGGGTGGGGTGGGGAAACAGGGAAGGAGGGTGGGAGGGTGGGGTGGGGAAACGGGGAGGGAGGGTGGGAGGGTGGGGTGGGGAAACAGGGAAGGAGGGTGGGAGGGTGGGGTGGGGAAACGGGGAAGGAGGGTGGGAGGGTGGGGTGGGGAAACGGGGAAGGAGGGTGGGAGGGTGGGGTGGGGAAACGGGGAAGGAGGGTGGGAGGGTGGGGTGGGGAAACGGGGAAGGAGGGTGGGAGGGTGGGGTGGGTAAACGGGGAAGGAGGGTGGGAGGGTGGGGTGGGTAAACGGGGAAGGAGGGTGGGAGGGTGGGGTCGGGAAACGGGGAAGGAGGGTGGGAGGGTGGGGTCGGGAAACGGGGAAGGAGGGTGGGAGGGTGGGGTCGGGAAACGGGGAAGGAGGGTGGGAGGGTGGGGTCGGGAAACGGGGAAGGAGGGTGGGAGGG
This sequence comes from Chiloscyllium plagiosum, assembly GCF_037043375.1. Classification (NCBI taxonomy): domain Eukaryota; kingdom Metazoa; phylum Chordata; class Chondrichthyes; order Orectolobiformes; family Hemiscylliidae; genus Chiloscyllium; species Chiloscyllium plagiosum. The sequence goes on along the minus strand of NW_028270377.1, from coordinate 137,135 downwards.
TGGGGTCGGGAAACGGGGAAGGAGGGTGGGAGGGTGGGGTCGGGAAACGGGGAAGGAGGGTGGGAGGGTGGGGTCGGGAAACGGGGAAGGAGGGTGGGAGGGTGCGGTGGGGAAACGGGAATGGAGGGTGGGAGGGTGGGGTGGCGATACGGGGAAGGACAGTGGGAGGGTGGGGTGGGGAAAAGGGGAAGGATGGTGGGAGGGTGGGGAGGGGAAACGGGGAGGGAGGGTGGGAGGGTGGGGAGGGGAAACGGGGAAGGAGGGTGGGAGGGTGGGGTCGGGAAACGGGGAAGGAGGGTGGGAGGGTGGGGTCGGGAAACGGGGAAGGAGGGTGGGAGGGTGGGGTCGGGAAACGGGGAAGGAGGGTGGGAGGGTGGGGTGGGGAAACGGGGAAGGAGGGTGGGAGGGTGGGGTGGGGAAACGGGGAAGGAGGGTGGGAGGGTGGGGTGGGGAAACGGGGAAGGAGGGTGGGAGGGTGGGGTGGGGAAACGGGGAAGGAGGGTGGGAGGGTGGGGTGGGGAAATGGGAATGGAGGGTGGGAGGGTGGGGTGGGGAAACGGGGAAGGAGGGTGGGAGGGTGGGGTGGGGAAACGGGGAAGGAGGGTGGGAGGGTGGAGTGGAGAAACGGGGAAGGAGGGTGGGAGGGTGGGGTGGCGATACGGGGAAGGACGGTGGGAGGGTGGGGTGGGGAAAAGGGGAAGGATGGTGGGAGGGTGGAGAGGGGAAACGGGGAGGGAGGGTGGGAGGGTGGGGAGGGGAAAAGTGAAAGTACGGAAAAGGGGAAGGAGGGTGGGAGGGTGGGGAGGGGAAAAGGGGAAGGAGGGTGGGAGTGTGGGGAGGGGAAACGGGGAAGGAGGGTGCGAGGGTGGGGAGGAGAAACGGGGAAGAAGGGTGAGAGGGTGTGGAGGAGAAACGGGGAAGTTGGGGAAACGGGGAAGGAGGGTGGGAGGGTGGGGTAGGGAAACGGGGAAGGAGGGTGTGAAAGTGGGGAGGGGAAACGGGGAAGGAGGGGAAAAGGGGAAGAAGGGAAAAGGGTAAGTAGGGTGGGAGGGTGTGGAGGGGAAAAGGGGAAGGAGGGTGGGAGGTTGGGGAGGGGAAACAGGGAAGGAGGGGAAACGGGGAAGGAGGGTGGGAGGGTGGGGAGGGGAAACGGGGAAGGAGGGTGGGAGGGTGGGGAGGAGAAACGGGGAAGAAGGGTGAGAGGGTGTGGAGGAGAAACGGGGAAGTTGGGGAAACGGGGAAGGAGGGGAAACGGGGAAGGAGGGTGGGAGGGTGGGGTAGGGAAACGGGGAAGGAGGGTGTGAAAGTGGGGAGGGGAAACGGGGAAGGAGGGGAAAAGGGGAAGAAGCGAAAAGGGTAAGTAGGGTGGGAGGGTGTGGAGGGGAAAAGGGGAAGGAGGGTGGGAGGTTGGGGAGGGGAAACAGGGAAGGAGGGTGGGGAGGGGAAACGGGGAAGGAGGGTGGGAGGGTGGGGAGGGGAAACGGGGAAGGAGGGTGGGAGGGTGGGGAGGAGAAACGATGAAGGAGGGTGGGAGGGTGGTGAGGGGAAACGGGGAAGTAGGGTGGGAGGGTGGGGAGGGGTAACGGGGAAGGAGGGTGGGAGGGTGGGGAGGGGAAACGATGAAGGAGGGTGGGAGGGTGGAGAGGGGAAACGGGGAAGGAGGGTGGGAGGGTGGGGAGGGGAAAAGGGGAAGAAGGGAAAAGGGGAAGGAGGGTGGGAGGGTGGGGAGGGGAAACGGGGAAGGAGGGTGGGAGGGTGGGGAGGGGTAACGGGGAAGGAGGGTGGGAGGGTGGGGAGGGGAAACGATGAAGGAGGGTGGGAGGGTGGTGAGGGGAAACGGGGAAGTAGGGTGGGAGGGTGGGGAGGGGTAACGGGGAAGGAGGGGGGGAGGGTGGGGAGGGGAAACGGGGAAGGAGGGGGGGAGGGTGGGGAGGGGAAACGGGGAAGGAGGGGGGGAGGGTGGGGAGGGGAAACGGGGAAGGAGGGGGGGAGGGTGGGGAGGGGAAACGGGGAAGGAGGGTGGGAGGGTGGGGAGGGGAAACGGGGAAGGAGGGTGGGAGGGTGGGGAGGGGAAACGGGGAAGGAGGGGAAACGGGGAAGGAGGGTGGGAGGGTGGGGAGGGGAAACGGGGAAGGAGGGTGGGAGGGTGGGGAGGGGAAACGGGGAAGGAGGGGAAACGGGGAAGGAGGGTGGGAGGGTGGGGAGGGGAAACGGGGAAGGAGGGTGGGAGGCTGGGGAGGGGAAACGGGGAAGGAGGGTGGGGAGGGGGAACGGGGAAGGAGGGTGTGAGGATGGGGAGGGGGAACGGGGAAGGAGGGTGTGAGGATGGGGAGGGGGAACGGGGAAGGAGGGGAAACGGGGAAGGAGGGTGTGAGGGTGGGGAGGGGAAACGGGGAAGGAGGGTGGGAGGGTGGGGAGGGGAAACGGGGAAGGAGGGTGGGAGGGTGGGGAGGGGAAACGGGGAAGGAGGGGAAACGGGGAAGGAGGGTGGGAGGGTGGGGAGGGGAAACGGGGAAGGAGGGTGGGAGGGTGGGGAGGGGAAACGGGGAAGGAGGGTGGGAGGGTGGGGAGGGGAAACGGGGAAGGAGGGTGGGAGGGTGGGGAGGGGAAACGGGGAAGGAGGGGAAACGGGGAAGGAGGGTGGGGAGGGGAAACGGGGAAGGAGGGTGGGAGGGTGGGGAGTGTGGGGAGGGGAAACGGGGAAGGAGGGTGGGGAGGGTGGGGAGGGGAAACGGGGAAGGAGGGCGGGAGGGTGGGGTGGGGAAACGGGGAAGGAGGGCGGGAGGGTGGGGTGGGGAAACGGGGAAGGAGGGCGGGAGGGTGGGGAGGGGAAACGGGGAAGGAGGGCGGGAGGGTGGGGAGGGGAAACGGGGAAGGAGGGCGGGAGGGTGGGGAGGGGAAACGGGGAAGGAGGGCGGGAGGGTGGGGAGGGGAAACGGGGAAGGAGGGCGGGAGGGTGGGGAGGGGAAACGGGGAAGGAGGGCGGGAGGGTGGGGAGGGGAAACGGGGAAGGAGGGCGGGAGGGTGGGGAGGGGAAACGGGGAAGGAGGGCGGGAGGGTGGGGAGGGGAAACGGGGAAGGAGGGTGGGAGGGTTTGGAGGGGAAACGGGGAAGGAGGGTGGGAGGGTGGGGAGGGGAAACGGGGAAGGAGGGTGGGGAGGGGAAACGGGGAAGATGGGTGGGAGGGTGCGGAGGGGAAACGGGGAAGATGGGTGGGAGGGTGGGGAGGGGAAACGGGGAAGATGGGTGGGAGGGTGGGGAGGGTAAACGGGGAAGGAGGGTGGGAGGGTGGGGAGGGGAAACGGGGAAGGAGGGTGGGAGGGTGGGGAGGGGAAACGGGGAAGGAGGGTGGGAGGGTGGGGAGGGGAAACGGGGAAGGAGGGTGGGAGGGTGGGGAGGGGAAACGGGGAAGGAGGGTGGGAAGGTGGGGAAGGGAAACGGGGAAGGAGTGTGGGAGGGTGAGGAGGGGAAACGGGGAAGGAGTGTGGGAGGGCGGGGAGGGGAAACGGGGAGGGAGAGTGGGGAGGGGAAACGGGGAGGAAGGGTGGGAGGGTGGGGAGGGTGGGGAGGGGAAACGTGGAAGGAGGGTGGGAGGGTGGGGAGGGGAAACGGGGAAGGAGGGTGGGAGGGTGAGGAGGGGAAACGGGGAAGGAGGGTGGGAGGGTGAGGAGGGGAAACGGGGAAGGAGGGTGGGAGGGTGGGGAGGGGAAACGGGGAAGGAGGGTGGGAGGGTGGGGAGGGGAAACGGGGAAGGAGGGTGGGAGGGTGGGGAGGGGAAACGGGGAAGGAGGGGAAACGGGGAAGGAGGGTGGGAGGGGGGGAGGGGAAACGGGGACGGAGGGTGGGAGGGTGGGGAGGGGAAACGGGGAGGAAGGGTGGGAGGGTGGGGAGGGGAAACGGGGAGGAAGGGTGGGAGGGTGGGGAGGGGAAACGGGGAGGAAGGGTGGGAGGGTGGGGAGGGGAAACGGGGAAGGAGGGTGTTAGGGTGGGGAGGGGAAACGGGGAAGGAAGGTGGGAGGGTGGGGAGGGGAAACGGGGAAGGAGGGTGGGAGGGTGGGGAGGGGAAACGGGGAAGGAGGGGAAACGGGGAAGGAGGGTGGGAGGGTGGGGAGGGGAAACGGGGAAGGAGGGTGGGAGGGTGGGGAGGGGAAACGGGGAAGGAGGGTGGGAGGGTGGGGAGGGGAAACGGGGAAGGAGGGTGGGAGGGTGGGGAGGGGAAACGGGGAAGGAGGGTGGGAGGGTGGGGAGGGGAAACGGGGAAGGAGGGTGGGAGGGTGGGGAGGGGAAACGGGGAAGGAGGGTGGGAGGGTGGGGAGGGGAAACGGGGAAGGAGGTTGGGAGGGTGGGGAGGGGAAACGGGGAAGGAGGGTGGGAGGGTGGGGAGGGGAAACGGGGAAGGAGGGTGGGAGGGTGGGGAGGGGAAACGGGGAAGGAGGGTGGGAGGGTGGGGAGGGGAAACGGGGAAGGAGGGTGGGAGGGCGGGAAGGGGAAACGGGGAAGGAGGGTGGGAGGGTGGGGAGGAGAAACGGGGAAGGAGGGTGGGAGGGTGGGGAGGAGAAACGGGGAAGGAGGGTGGGAGGGTGGGGAGGAGAAACGGGGAAGGAGGGTGGGAGGGTGGGGAGGATAAACGGGGAAGGAGGGTGGGAGGGTGGGGAGGCGAAAAGGGGAAGGAGGGTGGAAAGGTGGGGAGGAGAAACGGGGAAGGAGGGTGGGAGGGTGGGGAGGAGAAACGGGGAAGGAGGGTGGGAGGGTGGGGAGGAGAAACGTGGAAGGAGGGTGGGAGGGTGGGGAGGAGAAACGGGGAGGGAGGGTGGGGAGGATAAACGGGGAAGGAGGGTGGGAGGGTGGGGAGGAGAAACGGGGAAGGAGGGAGGGAGGGTGGGCAGGGGAAACGGGGAGGGAGGGTGGGGAGGAGAAACGGGGGAGGAGAAACGGGGAAGGAGGGTGCGAGGGTGGGGAAGAGAAACGGGGAAGGAGGGTGGGAGGGTGGGGCGGAGAAACGGGGAAGGAGGGTGGGAGGGTAGGGAGGAGAAACGGGGAAGGAGGGTGGGGAGGGGAAACGGGGAAGATGGGTGGGAGGGTGGGGAGGGGAAACGGGGAAGATGGGTGGGAGGGTGGGGAGGGGAAACGGGGAAGATGGGTGGGAGGGTGGGGAGGGGAAACGGGGAAGATGGGTGGGAGGGTGGGGAGGGGAAACGGGGAAGGAGGGTGGGAGGGTGGGGAGGGGAAACGGGGAAGGAGGGTGGGAGGGTGGGGAGGGGAAACGGGGAAGGAGGGTGGGAGGGTGGGGAGGGGAAACGGGGAAGGAGGGTGGGAGGGTGGGGAGGGGAAACGGGGAAGGAGGGTGGGAGGGTGGGGAGGGGAAACGGGGAAGGAGGGTGGGAGGGTGGGGAGGGGAAACGGGGAAGGAGCGGAAACGGGGAAGGAGGGTGGGAGGGTAGGGAGGGGAAACGGGGAGGGAGGGTGGGGAGGGGAAACGGGGGGCGAGGGGGGGAGGGAGGTTGGGATGGTGGGGTGGGGAAACGGGGAAGGAGGGTGGGATGGTGGGGTGGGGAAACGGGGAAGGAGGGTGGGAGGGTGGGGTGGGGAAACGGGGAAGGAGGGTGGGAGGGTGGGGTGGGGAAACGGGGAAGGAGGGTGGGAGGGTGGGGTGGGGAAACGGGGAAGGAGGGTGGGAGGGTGGGGTGGGGAAACGGGGAAGGAGGGTGGGAGGGTGGGGTGGGGAAACGGGGAAGGAGGGTGGGAGGGTGGGGTGGGGAAACGGGGAAGGAGGGTGGGAGGGAGGGGTGGGGATACGGGGAAGGAGGGTGGGAGGGTGGGGAGGGGAAATGGGGAAGGAGGGTGGGAGGTTGGGGAGGGGAAACGAGGAAGGAGGGTGGGAGGGTGGGGAGGGGAAACGGGGAAGGAGGGTGGGAGGGTGGGGAGGGGAAACAGGGTGGGAGGGTGGGGAGGGGAAACGGGGAAGGAGGGTGGGAGGGTGGGGAGGGTAAACGGGGAAGGAGGCTGGGAGGGTGGGGAGGGTAAACGGGGAAGGAGGGTGGGAGGGTGTGGAGGGGAAACGGGGAAGGAGGGAGGGAGGGTGGGGAGGGGAAACGGGGCAGGAGGGTGGGAGGGTGGGGAGGGGAAACGGGGAAGGAGGGTGGGAGGGCGGGGAGGGGAAACGGGGAAGGAGGGTGGGAGGGTGGGGAGGAGAAACGGGGAAGGAGTGTGGGAGGGTGGGGAGGAGAAACGGGGGAGGAGAAACGGGGAAGGAGGGTGGACGGGTGGGGAGGAGAAACGGGGAGGGAGGGTGGGGAGGATAAACGGGGAAGGATGGTGGGAGGGTGGGGAGGATAAACGGGGAAGGAGGGTGGGAGGGTGGGGAGGATAAACGGGGAAGGAGGGTGGGAGGGTGGGGAGGAGAAACGGGGAAGGAGGGTGGGAGGGTGGGGAGGAGAAACGGGGTGGGAGGGTGGGGAGGATAAACGGGGAAGGAGGGTGGGAGGGTGGGGAGGATAAACGGGGAAGGAGGGTGGGAGGGTGGGGAGGAGAAACGGGGAAGGAGGGAGGGAGGATGGGCAGGGGAAACGGGGAGGGAAGGTGGGGAGGAGAAACGGGGGAGGAGAAACGGGGAAGGAGGGTGGGAGGGTGGGGAAGAGAAACGGGGAAGGAGGGTGGGAGGGTGGGGAGGAGAAACGGGGAAGGAGGGTGGGAGGGTAGGGAGGAGAAACGGGGAAGGAGGGTGAGAGGGTGGGGAGGGGAAACGGGGAAGGAGGGTGGGGAGGGGAAACGGGGAAGGAGGGTGGGATGGTGGGGAGGAGAAAAGGGGAAGGAGGGTGGGAGGGTGGGGAGGAGAAACGGGGAAGGAGGGTGGGAGGGTGGGGAGGAGAAACGGGGAAGGAGGGTGGGAGGGTGGGGAGGAGAAACGGGGGAGGGTGGGAGGGTGGGGAGGAGAAACGGGGAAGGAGGGTGGGAGGGTGGGGAGGAGAAACGGGGTGGGAGGGTGGGGAGGATAAACGGGGAAGGAGGGTGGGAGGGTGGGGAGGGGAAACGGGGAGGGAGGGTGGGGAGGGGAAACGGGGAGGAAGGGTGGGAGGGTGGGGAGGGGAAACGGGGAAGGAGGGTGTTAGGGTGGGGAGGGGAAACGGGGAAGGAGGGTGGGAGGGTGGGGAGGGGAAACGGGGAAGGAGGGTGGGAGGGTGGGGAGGGGAAACGGGGAAGGAGGGTGGGAGGGGAAACGGGGAAGGAGGGTGGGAGGGTGGGGAGGGGAAACGGGGAAGGAGGGTGAGAGGGTGGGGAGGGGAAACGGGGAAGGAGGGTGGGGAGGGGAAACGGGGAAGGAGGGTGGGATGGTGGGGAGGAGAAAAGGGGAAGGAGGGTGGGAGGGTGGGGAGGAGAAACGGGGAAGGAGGGTGGGAGGGTGGGGAGGAGAAACGGGGAAGGAGGGTGGGAGGGTGGGGAGGAGAAACGGGGAAGGAGGGTGGGAGGGTGGGGAGGAGAAACGGGGGAGGGTGGGAGGGTGGGGAGGAGAAACGGGGAAGGAGGGTGGGAGGGTGGGGAGGAGAAACGGGGAAGGAGGGTGGGGAGGGGAAACGGGGAAGGAGGGTGGGATGGTGGGGAGGAGAAAAGGGGAAGGAGGGTGGGAGGGTGGGGAGGAGAAACGGGGAAGGACGGTGGGAGGGTGGGGAGGAGAAACGGGGAAGGAGGGTGGGAGGGTGGGGAGGAGAAACGGGGGAGGGTGGGAGGGTGGGGAGGAGAAACGGGGAAGGAGGGTGGGAGGGTGGGGAGGAGAAACGGGGAAGGAGGGTGGGAGGGTGGGGAGGAGAAACGGGGTGGGAGGGTGGGGAGGATAAACGGGGAAGGAGGGTGGGAGGGTGGGGAGGGGAAACGGGGAGGGAGGGTGGGGAGGGGAAACGGGGAGGAAGGGTGGGAGGGTGGGGAGGGGAAACGGGGAAGGAGGGTGTTAGGGTGGGGAGGGGAAACGGGGAAGGAGGGTGGGAGGGTGGGGAGGGGAAACGGGGAAGGAGGGTGGGAGGGGAAACGGGGAAGGAGGGTGGGAGGGTGGGGAGGGGAAACGGGGAAGGAGGGTGGGAGGGTGGGGAGGGGAAACGGGGAAGGAGGGTGGGAGGGTGGGGAGGGGAAACGGGGAAGGAGGGTGGGAGGGTGGGGAGGGGAAACGGGGAAGGAGGGTGGGAGGGTGGGGAGGGGAAACGGGGAAGGAGGGTGGGAGGGTGGGGAGGGGAAACGGGGAAGGAGGGTGGGAGGGTGGGGAGGGGAAACGGGGAAGGAGGGTGGGAGGGAGGGGAGGGGAAACGGGGAAGGAGGGTGGGAGGGCGGGGAGGGGAAACGGGGAAGGAGGGTGGGAGGGCGGGGAGGGGAAACGGGGAAGGAGGGTGGGAGGGCGGGGAGGGGAAACGGGGAAGGAGGGTGGGAGGGCGGGAAGGGGAAACGGGGAAGGAGGGTGGGAGGGCGGGGAGGAGAAACGGGGAAGGAGGGTGGGAGGGCGGGGAGGAGAAACGGGGAAGGAGGGTGGGAGGGTGGGGAGGAGAAACGGGGAAGGAGGGTGGGAGGGTGGGGAGGAGAAACGGGGAAGGAGGGTGGGAGGGTGGGGAGGAGAAACGGGGAAGGAGGGTGGGAGGGTGGGGAGGATAAACGGGGAAGGAGGGTGGGAGGGTGGGGAGGAGAAAAGGGGAAGGAGGGTGGGAAGGTGGGGAGGAGAAACGGGGAAGGAGGGTGGGAGGGTGGGGAGGAGAAACGGGGAAGGAGGGTGGGAGGGTGGGGAGGAGAAACGTGGAAGGAGGGTGGGAGGGTGGGGAGGAGAAACGGGGAGGGAGGGTGGGGAGGAGAAACGGGGAAGGAGGGAGGGAGGGTGGGCAGGGGAAACGGGGAGGGAGGGTGGGGAGGAGAAACGGGGGAGGAGAAACGGGGAAGGAGGGTGGGAGGGTGGGGAAGAGAAACGGGGAAGGAGGGTGGGAGGGTGGGGAAGAGAAACGGGGAAGGAGGGTGGGAGGGTGGGGAGGAGAAACGGGGAAGGAGGGTGGGAGGGTAGGGAGGAGAAACGGGGAAGGAGGGTGAGAGGGTGGGGAGGGGAAACGGGGAAGGAGGGTGGGGAGGGGAAACGGGGAAGATGGGTGGGAGGGTGGGGAGGGGAAACGGGGAAGATGGGTGGGAGGGTGGGGAGGGGAAACGGGGAAGATGGGTGGGAGGGTGGGGAGGGGAAACGGGGAAGGAGGGTGGGAGGGTGGGGAGGGGAAACGGGGAAGGAGGGTGGGAGGGTGGGGAGGGGAAACGGGGAAGGAGGGTGGGAGGGTGGGGAGGGGAAACGGGGAAGGAGGGTGGGAGGGTGGGGAGGGGAAACGGGGAAGGAGGGTGGGAGGGTGGGGAGGGGAAACGGGGAAGGAGGGTGGGAGGGTGGGGAGGGGAAACGGGGAAGGAGGGTGGGAGGGTGGGGAGGGGAAACGGGGAAGGAGGGTGGGAGGGTGGGGAGGGGAAACGGGGAAGGAGGGTGGGAGGGTGGGGAGGGGAAACGGGGAAGGAGGGTGGGAGGGTGGGGAGGGGAAACGGGGAAGGAGCGGAAACGGGGAAGGAGGGTGGGAGGGTAGGGAGGGGAAACGGGGAGGGAGGGTGGGAGGGTGGGGAGGGGAAACGGGGGGCGAGGGGGGGAGGGAGGTTGGGATGGTGGGGTGGGGAAACGGGGAAGGAGGGTGGGAGGGTGGGGTGGGGAAACGGGGAAGGAGGGTGGGAGGGTGGGGTGGGGAAACGGGGAAGGAGGGTGGGAGGGTGGGGTGGGGAAACGGGGAAGGAGGGTGGGAGGGAGGGGTGGGGAAACGGGGAAGGAGGGTGGGAGGGTGGGGAGGGGAAACGGGGAAGGAGGGTGGGAGGTTGGGGATGGGAAACGAGGAAGGAGGGTGGGAGGGTGGGGAGGGGAAACGGGGAAGGAGGGTGGGAGGGTGGGGAGGGGAAACAGGGAGGAAGGGTGGGAGGGTGGGGAGGGGAAACGGGGAAGGAGGGTGGGAGGGTTGGGAGGGGAAACGGGGAAGGAGGGTGGGAGGGTGGGGAGGGTAAACGGGGAAGGAGGGTGGGAGGGTGGGGAGGGGAAACGGGGAAGGAGGGTGGGAGGGTGGGGAGGGGAAACGGGGAAGGAGGGTGGGAGGGTGGGGAGGGGAAACGGGGAAGGAGGGTGGGAGGGTGGGGAGGGGAAACGGGGAAGGAGGGTGGGAGGGTGGGGAGGGGAAACGGGGAAGGAGGGTGGGAGGGTGGGGAGGGGAAACGGGGAAGGAGGGTGGGAGGGTGGGGAGGGGAAACGGGGAAGGAGGGGAAACGGGGAAGGAGGGTGGGAGGGTGGGGAGGGGAAACGGGGAAGGAGGGTGGGAGGGCGGGGAGGGGAAACGGGGAAGGAGGGTGGGAGGGTGGGGAGGAGAAACGGGGAAGGAGTGTGGGATGGTGGGGAGGAGAAACGGGGGAGGAGAAACGGGGAAGGAGGGTGGGCGGGTGGGGAGGAGAAACGGGGAGGGAGGGTGGGGAGGATAAACGGGGAAGGAGGGTGGGAGGGTGGGGAGGATAAACGGGGAAGGAGGGTGGGAGGGTGGGGAGGAGAAACGGGGAAGGAGGGTGGGAGGGTGGGGAGGAGAAACGGGGAAGGAGGGTGGGAGGGTGGGGAGGAGAAACGGGGAAGGAGGGTGGGAGGGTGGGGAGGAGAAACGGGGAAGGAGGGTGGGAGGGTGGGGAGGAGAAACGGGGAAGGAGGGTGGGAGGGTGGGGAGGAGAAACGGGGTGGGAGGGTGGGGAGGATAAACGGGGAAGGAGGGTGGGAGGGTGGGGAGGATAAACGGGGAAGGAGGGTGGGAGGGTGGGGAGGATAAACGGGGAAGGAGGGTGGGAGGGTGGGGAGGATAAACGGGGAAGGAGGGTGGGAGGGTGGGGAGGAGAAACGGGGAAGGAGGGAGGGAGGATGGGCAGGGGAAACGGGGAGGGAGGGTGGGGAGGAGAAACGGGGGAGGAGAAACGGGGAAGGAGGGTGGGAGGGTGGGGAAGAGAAACGGGGAAGGAGGGTGGGAGGGTGGGGAGGAGAAACGGGGAAGGAGGGTGGGAGGGTAGGGAGGAGAAACGGGGAAGGAGGGTGAGAGGGTGGGGAGGGGAAACGGGGAAGGAGGGTGGGGAGGGGAAAGGGGAGGGAGGGTGGGAGGGTGGGGAGGAGAAAAGGGGAAGGAGGGTGGGAGGGTGGGGAGGAGAAACGGGGAAGGAGGGTGGGAGGGTGGGGAGGAGAAACGGGGAAGGAGGGTGGGAGGGTGGGGAGGAGAAACGGGGAAGGAGGGTGGGAGGGTGGGGAGGAGAAACGGGGGAGGAGAAACGGGGAAGGAGGGTGGGGAGGATAAACGGGGAAGGAGGGTGGGAGGGTGGGGAGGAGAAACGGGGAAGGAGTGTGGGAGGGTGGGGAGGAGAAACGGGGGAGGAGAAACGGGGAAGGAGGGTGGGCGGGTGGGGAGGAGAAACGGGGAGGGAGAGTGGGGAGGATAAACGGGGAAGGAGGGTGGGAGGGTGGGGAGGATAAACGGGGAAGGAGGGTGGGAGGGTGGGGAGGATAAACGGGGAAGGAGGGTGGGAGGGTGGGGAGGATAAACGGGGAAGGAGGGTGGGAGGGTGGGGAGGATAAACGGGGAAGGAGGGTGGGAGGGTGGGGAGGAGAAACGGGGAAGGAGGGTGGGAGGGTGGGGAGGAGAAACGGGGAAGGAGGGTGGGAGGGTGGGGAGGAGAAACGGGGAAGGAGGGTGGGAGGGTGGGGAGGAGAAACGGGGAAGGAGGGTGGGAGGGTGGGGAGGAGAAACGGGGTGGGAGGGTGGGGAGGATAAACGGGGAAGGAGGGTGGGAGGGTGGGGAGGATAAACGGGGAAGGAGGGTGGGAGGGTGGGGAGGAGAAACGGGGAAGGAGGGAGGGAGGGTGGGGAGGAGAAACGGGGAAGGAGGGAGGGAGGGTGGGGAGGAGAAACGGGGAAGGAGGGAGGGAGGATGGGCAGGGGAAACGGGGAGGGAGGGTGGGGAGGAGAAACGGGGGAGGAGAAACGGGGAAGGAGGTTGGGAGGGTGGGGAAGAGAAACGGGGAAGGAGGGTGGGAGGGTGGGGAGGAGAAACGGGGAAGGAGGGTGGGAGGGTAGGGAGGAGAAACGGGGAAGGAGGGTGAGAGGGTGGGGAGGGGAAACGGGGAAGGAGGGTGGGGAGGGGAAACGGGGAAGGAGGGTGGGAGGGTGGGGAGGAGAAAAGGGGAAGGAGGGTGGGGAGGAGAAACGGGGAAGGAGGGTGGGAGGGTGGGGAGGAGAAACGGGGAAGGAGGGTGGGAGGGTGGGGAGGAGAAACGGGGAAGGAGGGTGGGAGGGTGGGGAGGAGAAACGGGGAAGGAGGGAGGGAGGGTGGGGAGGAGAAACGGGGAAGGAGGGAGGGAGGGTGGGGAGGAGAAACGGGGAAGGAGGGAGGGAGGATGGGCAGGGGAAACGGGGAGGGAGGGTGGGGAGGAGAAACGGGGGAGGAGAAACGGGGAAGGAGGGTGGGAGTGTGGGGAAGAGAAACGGGGAAGGAGGGTGGGAGGGTGGCGAGGAGAAACGGGGAAGGAGGGTGGGAGGGTAGGGAGGAGAAACGGGGAAGGAGGGTGGGAGGGTGGGGAGGAGAAACGGGGAAGGAGGGAGGGAGGGTGGGGAGGGGAAACGGGGAAGATGGGTGGGAGGGTGGGGAGGGGAAACGGGGAAGATGGGTGGGAGGGTGGGGAGGGGAAACGGGGAAGGAGGGTGGGAGGGTGGGGAGGGGAAACGGGGAAGGAGGGTGGGAGGGTGGGGAGGGGAAACGGGGAAGGAGGGTGGGAGGGTGGGGAGGGGAAACGGGGAAGGAGGGTGGGAGGGTGGGGAGGGGAAACAGGGAAGGAGGGTGGGAGGGTGGGGAGGGGAAACGGGGAAGGAGCGGAAACGGGGAAGGAGGGTGGGAGGGTAGGGAGGGGAAACGGGGAGGGAGGGTGGGAGGGTGGGGAGGGGAAACGGGGGGCGAGGGGGGGAGGGAGGTTGGGATGGTGGGGTGGGGAAACGGGGAAGGAGGGTGGGAGGGTGGGGTGGGGAAACGGGGAAGGAGGGTGGGAGGGTGGGGTGGGGAAACGGGGAAGGAGGGTGGGAGGGTGGGGTGGGGAAACGGGGAAGGAGGGTGGGAGGGTGGGGTGGGGAAACGGGGAAGGAGGGTGGGAGGGAGGGGTGGGGAAACGGGGAAGGAGGGTGGGAGGGTGGGGAGGGGAAACGGGGAAGGAGGGTGGGAGGTTGGGGAGGGGAAACGAGGAAGGAGGGTGGGAGGGTGGGGAGGGGAAACGGGGAAGGAGGGTGGGAGGGTGGGGAGGGGAAACAGGGAGGAAGGGTGGGAGGGTGGGGAGGGGAAACGGGGAAGGAGGGTGGGAGGGTGGGGAGGGGAAACGGGGAAGGAGGGTGGGAGGGTGGGGAGGGTAAACGGGGAAGGAGGGTGGGAGGGTGGGGAGGGGAAACGGGGAAGGAGGGTGGGAGGGTGGGGAGGGGAAACGGGGAAGGAGGGTGGGAGGGTGGGGAGGGGAAACGGGGAAGGAGGGTGGGAGGGTGGGGAGGGGAAACGGGGAAGGAGGGTGGGAGGGCGGGGAGGGGAAACGGGGAAGGAGGGTGGGAGGGTGGGGAGGAGAAACGGGGAAGGAGTGTGGGAGGGTGGGGAGGAGAAACGGGGGAGGAGAAACGGGGAAGGAGGGTGGGCGGGTGGGGAGGAGAAACGGGGAGGGAGGGTGGGGAGGATAAACGGGGAAGGAGGGTGGGAGGGTGGGGAGGATAAACGGGGAAGGAGGGTGGGAGGGTGGGGAGGATAAACGGGGAAGGAGGGTGGGAGGGTGGGGAGGATAAACGGGGAAGGAGGGTGGGAGGCTGGGGAGGATAAACGGGGAAGGAGGGTGGGAGGGTGGGGAGGAGAAACGGGGAAAGAGGGTGGGAGGGTGGGGAGGAGAAACGGGGAAGGAGGGTGGGAGGGTGGGGAGGAGAAACGGGGTGGGAGGGTGGGGAGGATAAACGGGGAAGGAGGGTGGGAGGGTGGGGAGGATAAACGGGGAAGGAGGGTGGGAGGGTGGGGAGGATAAACGGGGAAGGAGGGTGGGAGGGTGGGGAGGAGAAACGGGGAAGGGGGGAGGGAGGATGGGCAGGGGAAACGGGGAGGGAGGGTGGGGAGGAGAAACGGGGGAGGAGAAACGGGGAAGGAGGGTGGGAGGGTGGGGAAGAGAAACGGGGAAGGAGGGTGGGAGGGTGGGGAGGAGAAACGGGGAAGGAGGGTGGGAGGGTAGGGAGGAGAAACGGGGAAGGAGGGTGAGAGGGTGGGGAGGGGAAACGGGGAAGGAGGGTGGGGAGGGGAAACGGGGAAGGAGGGTGGGAGGGTGGGGAGGAGAAACGGGGAAGGAGGGTGGGAGGGTGGGGAGGAGAAACGGGGAAGGAGGGTGGGAGGGTGGGGAGGAGAAACGGGGAAGGAGGGTGGGAGGGTGGGGAGGAGAAACGGGGAAGGAGGGTGGGAGGGTGGGGAGGAGAAACGGGGTGGGAGGGTGGGGAGGATAAACGGGGAAGGAGGGTGGGAGGGTGGGGAGGGGAAACGGGGAAGGAGGGTGGGAGGGTGGGGAGGGGAAACGGGGAAGGAGGGTGGGAGGGCGGGGAGGGGAAACGGGGAAGGAGGGTGGGAGGGTGGGGAGGAGAAACGGGGAAGGAGGGTGGGAGGGTGGGGAGGATAAACGGGGAAGGAGGGTGGGAGGGTGGGGAGGAGAAACGGGGAAGGAGGGAGGGAGGGTGGGGAGGAGAAACGGGGAAGGAGGGAGGGAGGATGGGCAGGGGAAACGGGGAGGGAGGGTGGGGAGGAGAAACGGGGGAGGAGAAACGGGGAAGGAGGGTGGGAGGGTGGGGAAGAGAAACGGGGAAGGAGGGTGGGAGGATGGGGAAGAGAAACGGGGAAGGAGGGTGGGAGGGTGGGGAGGAGAAACGGGGAAGGAGGGTGGGAGGGTAGGGAGGAGAAACGGGGAAGGAGGGTGAGAGGGTGGGGAGGGGAAACGGGGAAGGAGGGTGGGGAGGGGAAACGGGGAAGGAGGGTGGGAGGGTGGGGAGGAGAAAAGGGGAAGGAGGGTGGGGAGGAGAAACGGGGAAGGAGGGTGGGAGGGTGGGGAGGAGAAACGGGGAAGGAGGGTGGGAGGGTGGGGAGGAGAAACGGGGAAGGAGGGTGGGAGGGTGGGGAGGAGAAACGGGGAAGGAGGGTGGGAGGGTGGGGAGGAGAAACGGGGTGGGAGGGTGGGGAGGATAAACGGGGATGGAGGGTGGGAGGGTGGGGAGGATAAACGGGGAAGGAGGGTGGGAGGGTGGGGAGGAGAAACGGGGAAGGAGGGTGGGAGGGTGGGGAGGAGAAATGGGGAAGGAGGGTGGGAGGGTGGGGAGGAGAAACGGGGAAGGAGGGTGGGAGGGTGGGGAGGGGAAACGGGGAAGGAGGGTGGGAGGGTGGGGAGGGGAAACGGGGAAGGAGGGTGGGAGGGCGGGGAGGGGAAACGGGGAAGGAGTGTGGGAGGGTGGGGAGGAGAAACGGGGGAGGAGAAACGGGGAAGGAGGGTGGAAGGGTGGGGAGGAGAAACGGGGTGGGAGGGTGGGGAGGAGAAACGGGGTGGGAGGGTGGGGAGGATAAACGGGGAAGGAGGGTGGGAGGGTGGGGAGGATAAACGGGGAAGGAGGGTGGGAGGGTGGGGAGGAGAAACGGGGAAGGAGGGAGGGAGGGTGGGGAGGAGAAACGGGGAAGGAGGGAGGGAGGATGGGCAGGGGAATCGGGGAGGGAGGGTGGGGAGGAGAAACGGGGGAGGAGAAACGGGGAAGGAGGGTGGGAGGGTGGGGAAGAGAAACGGGGAAGGAGGGTGGGAGGATGGGGAAGAGAAACGGGGAAGGAGGGTGGGAGGGTGGGGAGGAGAAACGGGGAAGGAGGGTGGGAGGGTAGGGAGGAGAAACGGGGAAGGAGGGTGAGAGGGTGGGGAGGGGAAACGGGGAAGGAGGGTGGGGAGGGGAAACGGGGAAGGAGGGTGGGAGGGTGGGGAGGAGAAAAGGGGAAGGAGGGTGGGGAGGAGAAACGGGGAAGGAGGGTGGGAGGGTGGGGAGGAGAAACGGGGAAGGAGGGTGGGAGGGTGGGGAGGAGAAACGGGGAAGGAGGGTGGGAGGGTGGGGAGGAGAAACGGGGAAGGAGGGTGGGAGGGTGGGGAGGAGAAACGGGGCAGGAGGGTGGGAGGGTGGGGAGGAGAAACGGGGTGGGAGGGTGGGGAGGATAAACGGGGATGGAGGGTGGGAGGGTGGGGAGGATAAACGGGGAAGGAGGGTGGGAGGGTGGGGAGGAGAAACGGGGAAGGAGGGTGGGAGGGTGGGGAGGAGAAATGGGGAAGGAGGGTGGGAGGGTGGGGAGGAGAAACGGGGAAGGAGGGTGGGAGGGTGGGGAGGGGAAACGGGGAAGGAGGGTGGGAGGGTGGGGAGGGGAAACGGGGAAGGAGGGTGGGAGGGCGGGGAGGGGAAACGGGGAAGGAGTGTGGGAGGGTGGGGAGGAGAAACGGGGGAGGAGAAACGGGGAAGGAGGGTGGGAGGGTGGGGAGGAGAAACGGGGAGGGAGGGTGGGGAGGATAAACGGGGAAGGAGGGTGGGAGGGTGGGGAGTATAAACGGGGAAGGAGGGTGGGAGGGTGGGGAGGAGAAACGGGGAAGGAGGGTGGGAGGGTGGGGAGGAGAAACGGGGAAGGAGGGTGGGAGGGTGGGGAGGAGAAACGGGGAAGGAGGGTGGGAGGTTGGGGAGGAGAAACGGGGAAGGAGGGTGGGGAGGATAAACGGGGAAGGAGGGTGGGAGGGTGGGGAGGAGAAACGGGGAAGGAGGGAGGGAGTGTGGGGAGGAGAAACAGGGAAGGAGGGAGGGAGGATGGGCAGGGGAAACGGGGAGGGAGGGTGGGGAGGAGAAACGGGGGAGGAGAAACGGGGAAGGAGGGTGGGAGGGTGGGGAAGAGAAACGGGGAAGGAGGGTGGGAGGGTGGGGAAGAGAAACGGGGAAGGAGGGTGGGAGGGTGGGGAGGAGAAACGGGGAAGGAGGGTGGGAGGGTAGGGAGGAAAAACGGGGAAGGAGGGTGAGAGGGTGGGGAGGGGAAACAGGGAAGGAGGGTGGGGAGAGGAAACGGGGAAGGAGGGTGGGAGGGTGGGGAGGAGAAAAGGGGAAGGAGGGTGGGAGGGTGGGGAGGAGAAACGGGGAAGGAGGGTGGGAGGGTGGGGAGGAGAAACGGGGAAGGAGGGTGGGAGTGTGGGGAGGAGAAACGGGGAAGGAGGGTGGGAGGGTGGGGAGGAGAAACGGGGAAGGAGGGTGGGAGGGTGGGGAGGAGAAACGGGGAGGGAGGGTGGGGAGGATAAACGGGGAAGGAGGGTGGGAGGGTGGGGAGGAGAAACGGGGAAGGAGGGAGGGAGGGTGGGGAGGAGAAACGGGGAAGGAGGGAGGGAGGATGGGCAGGGGAAACGGGGAGGGAGGGTGGGGAGGAGAAACGGGGGAGGAGAAACGGGGAAGGAGGGTGGGAGGGTGGGGAAGAGAAACGGGGAAGGAGGGTGGGAGGGTGGGGAGGAGAAACGGGGAAGGAGGGTGGGAGGGTAGGGAGGAGAAACGGGGAAGGAGGGTGAGAGGGTGGGGAGGGGAAACGGGGAAGAAGGGTGGGGAGGGGAAACGGGGAAGAAGGGTGGGGAGGGGAAACGGGGAAGATGGGTGGGAGGGTGGGGAGGGGAAACGGGGAAGATGGGTGGGAGGGTGGGGAGGGGAAACGGGGAAGATGGGTGGGAGGGTGGGGAGGGGAAACGGGGAAGATGGGTGGGAGTGTGGCGAGGGTAAACGGGGAAGAAGGGTGGGAGGGTGGGGAGGGGAAACGGGGAAGGAGGGTGGGAGGGTGGGGAGGGTGGGGAGGGGAAACGGGGAATGAGGGTGGGAGGGTGGGGAGGGGAAACGGGGAATGAGGGTGGGAGGGTGGGGAGGGGAAACGGGGAAGGAGGGTGGGAGGGTGGGGAGGGGAAACGGGGAAGGAGGGTGGGAGGGTGGGGAGGGGAAATGGGGAAGGAGGGTGGGAGGGTGGGGAGCGGAAACGGTGAAGGAGCGGAAACGGGGAAGGAGGGTGGGAGGGTAGGGAGGCGAAACGGGGAAGGAGGGTGGGAGGGTCGGGAGGGGAAACGGGGAGGGAGAGTGGGAAGGTGGGGAGGGGAAACGGGGAGGGAGTGGGGGAGGGAGGTTGGGATGGTGGGGTGGGGAAACGGGGAAGGAGGGTGGGAGGGTGGGGTGGGGAAACGGGGAAGGAGGGTGGGAGGGTGGGGTGGGGAAACGGGGAAGGAGGGTGGGGGGGTGGGGTGGGGAAACGGGGAAGGAGGGTGGGTGGGTGGGGAGGAGAAACGGGGAAGGAGGGTGGCAGGGTGGGGAGGAGAAACGGGGAAGGAGGGTGGGAGGGTGGGGAGGAGAAACGGGGAAAGAGGGTGGGAGGGTGGGGAGGAGAAATGGGGAAGGAGGGTGGGAGGGTGGGAAGGAGAAACGGGGAAGGAGGGTGGGAGGGTGGGGAGGAGAAACGGGGAAGGAGGGTGGGGAGGAGAAACGGGGAAGGAGGGTGGGAGGGTGGGGAGGAGAAACGGGGAAGGAGGGTGGGAGGGTGGGGAGGAGAAACGGGAAAGAAGGTTGGGATGGCGAAACGGAGAAGGAGGGTGGGAGGGTGGGATGGCGAAACGGAGAAGGAGGGTGGGAGGGTGGGATGGCGAAACGGAGAAGGAGGGTGGGAGTGTGGGGTGGGGCAACGGGGAAGGAGGGTGGGAGGGTGGGGTGGGGAAACGGGGAAGGAGGGTGGGAGGGTGGGGTGGGGAAACGGGGAAGGAGGGTGGGAGGGTGGGGTGGGGAAACGGGGAAGGAGGGTGGGAGGGTGGGGTGGGGAAACGGGGAAGGAGGGTGGGAGGGTGGGGTGGGGAAACGGGGAAGGAGGGTGGGAGGGTGGGGTGGGGAAACGGGGAAGGAGGGTGGGAGGGTCGGGTGGGGAAACGGGGAAGGTGGGTGGGAGGGTGGGGTGGGGAAACGGGGAAGATGGGGAAACGGGGAAGGTGGGTGGGAGGGTGGGGTGGGGAAACGGGGAAGGAGGGTGGGAGGGTGGGGTGGGGAAACGGGGAAGGAGGGTGGGAGGGTGGGGTGGGGAAACGGGGAAGGAGGGTGGGAGGGTGGGGTGGGGAAACGGGAATGGAGGGTGGGAGGGTTGGGTGGGGAAACGGGGAAGGAGGGTGGGAGGGTGGGGTGGGGAAACGGGGAAGGAGGGTGGGAGGGTGGGGTGGGGAAACGGGGAAGGAGGGTGGGAGGGTGGGGTGGGGAAACGTGGAAGGAGGGTGGGAGGGTGGGGTGGGGTGGGGAAACGGGGAAGGAGGGTGGGAGGGTGGGGTGGGGAAACGGGGAAGGAGGGTGGGAGGGTGGGGTGGGGAAACGGGGAAGGATGGTGGGAGGGTGGGGTGGGGAAACGGGGAAGGAGGGTGGGGTGGGGAAACGGGGAAGGAGGGTGGGAGGGTGGGGTGGGGAAACGGGGAAGGAGGGGAAACGGGGAAGGAGGGGAAATGGGGAAGGAGGGTGGGAGGGTGGGGAGGGGAAATGGGGAAGGAGGGGAAACGGGGAAGGAGGGGAAATGGGGAAGGAGGGTGGGAGGGTGGGGAGGGGAAATGGGGAAGGAGGGGAAACGGGGAAGGTGGGTGTGAGGGTGGGGAGGGGAAACGGCGAAGGTGGGTGTGAGGGTGGGGAGGGGAAACGGGGAAGGTTGGTGGGAGGGTGGGGAGGGGAAACGGGGAAGGTGGGTGGGAGGGTGGGGAGGGGAAACGGGGAAGGAGGGTGGGAGGGTGGGGAGGGGAAACGGGGAGGGAGGGTGGGAGGGTGGGGAGGGGAAACGGGGAGGGAGGGTGGGAGGGTGGGGAGGGGAAACGGGGAGGGAGGGTGGGAGGGAGGTTGGGATGGTGGGGTGGGGAAACGGGGAAGGAGGGTGGGAGGGTGGGGTGGGGAAACGGGGAAGGAGGGTGGGAGGGTGGGGTGGGGAAACGGGGAAGGAGGGTGGGAGGGTGGGGTGGGGAAACGGAGAAGGAGGGTGGGAGGGTGGGGTGGGGAAACGGAGAAGGAGGGTGGGAGGGTGGGGTGGGGAAACGGAGAAGGAGGGTGGGAGGGTGGGGTGGGGAAACGGAGAAGGAGGGTGGGAGGGTGGGGTGGGGAAACGGGGAAGGAGGGTGGGAGGGTGGGGTGGGGAAACGGGAAAGGAGGGTGGGAGGGTGGGGTGGGGAAACGGGGAAGGAGGGTGGGAGGGTGGGGTGGGGAAACGGGGAAGGAGGATGGGAGGGTGGGGTGGGGAAACGGGGAAGGAGGGTGGGAGGGTGGGGAGGGGAAACGAGGAAGGAGGGTGGGAGGGTGGGGAGGGGAAACGAGGAAGGAGGGTGGGAGGGTGGGGAGGGGAAACGGGGAAGGAGGGTGGGAGGGTGGGGAGGGGAAACGGGGAAGGAGGGTGGGAGGGTGGGGAGGGGAAACGGGGAAGGAGGGTGGGAGGGTGGGGAGGGGAAACGGGGAAGGAGGGTGGGAGGGTGGGGAGGGGAAACGGGGAAGGAGGGTGGGAGGGTGGGGAGGGGAAACGGGGAAGGAGGGTGCTAGGGTGGGGAGGGGAAACGGGGAAGGAGGGTGGGAGGGTGGGGAGGGGAAACGGGGAAGGAGGGTGGGAGGGTGGGGAGGGGAAACGGGGAAGGAGGGTGGGAGGGTGGGGAGGGGAAACGGGGAAGGAGGGTGGGAGGGTGGGGAGGGGAAACGGGGAAGGAGGGTGGGAGGGTGGGGAGGGGAAACGGGGAAGGAGGGTGGGAGGGTGGGGAGGGGAAACGGGGAAGGAGGGTGGGAGGGTGGGGACGGGAAACGGGGAAGGAGGGTGGGAGGGTGGGGAGGGGAAACGGGGAAGGAGGGTGGGAGGGTGGGGAGGGGAAACGGGGAAGGAGGGGAAACGGGGAAGAAGGGTGGGAGGGTGGGGAGGGGAAACGGGGAAGGAGGGTGGGAGGGTGGGGAGGGGAAACGGGGAAGGAGGGTGGGAGGGTGGGGAGGGGAAACGGGGAAGGAGGGGAAACGGGGAAGGAGGGTGGGAGGGTGGGGAGGGGAAACGGGGAAGGAGGGTGGGAGGGTGGGGAGGGGAAACGGGGAAGGAGGGTGGGAGGGTGGGGAGGGGAAACGGGGAAGGAGGGTGGGAGGGTGGGGAGGGGAAACGGGGAAGGAGGGTGGGAGGGTGGGGTGGGGAAACAGGGAAGGAGGGTGGGAGGGTGGGGTGGGGAAACGGGGAAGGAGGGTGGGAGGGTGGGGTGGGGAAACGGGGAAGGAGGGTGGGAGGGTGGGGTGGGGAAACGGGGAAGGAGGGTGGGAGGGTGGGGTGGGGTGGTGTGGGGAAACGGGGAAGGAGGGTGGGAGGGTGGGGTGGGGAAACGGGGAAGGAGGGTGGGAGGGTGGGGTGGGGAAACGGGGAAGGAGGGTGGGAGGGTGTGGTGGGGAAACGGGGAAGGAGGGTGGGAGGGTGTGGTGGGGAAACGGGGAAGGAGGGTGGGAGGGTGGGGTGGGGAAACGGGGAAGGAGGGTGGGAGGGTGGGGTGGGGAAACGGGGAAGGAGGGTGGGAGGGTGGGGTGGGGAAACGGGGAAGGAGGGTGGGAGGGTGGGGTGGGTAAACGGGGAAGGAGGGTGGGAGGGTGGGGTGGGTAAACGGGGAAGGAGGGTGGGAGGGTGGGGTCGGGAATCGGGGAAGGAGGGTGGGAGGGTGGGGTCGGGAAACGGGGAAGGAGGGTGGGAGGGTGGGGTCGGGAAACGGGGAAGGAGGGTGGGAGGGTGCGGTGGGGAAACGGGAATGGAGGGTGGGAGGGTGGGGTGGCGATACGGGGAAGGACAGTGGGAGGGTGGGGTGGGGAAAAGGGGAAGGATGGTGGGAGGGTGGGGAGGGGAAACGGGGAGGGAGGGTGGGAGGGTGGGGAGGGGAAACGGGGAAGGAGGGTGGGAGGGTGGGGTCGGGAAACGGGGAAGGAGGGTGGGAGGGTGGGGTCGGGAAACGGGGAGGGAGGGTGGGAGGGTGGGGAGGGGAAACGGGGAGGGAGGGTGGGAGGGAGGTTGGGATGGTGGGGTGGGGAAACGGGGAAGGAGGGTGGGAGGGTGGGGTGGGGAAACGGGGAAGGAGGGTGGGAGGGTGGGGTGGGGAAACGGGGAAGGAGGGTGGGAGGGTGGGGTGGGGAAACGGAGAAGGAGGGTGGGAGGGTGGGGTGGGGAAACGGAGAAGGAGGGTGGGAGGGTGGGGTGGGGAAACGGAGAAGGAGGGTGGGAGGGTGGGGTGGGGAAACGGAGAAGGAGGGTGGGAGGGTGGGGTGGGGAAACGGGGAAGGAGGGTGGGAGGGTGGGGTGGGGAAACGGGAAAGGAGGGTGGGAGGGTGGGGTGGGGAAACGGGGAAGGAGGGTGGGAGGGTGGGGTGGGGAAACGGGGAAGGAGGATGGGAGGGTGGGGTGGGGAAACGGGGAAGGAGGGTGGGAGGGTGGGGAGGGGAAACGAGGAAGGAGGGTGGGAGGGTGGGGAGGGGAAACGAGGAAGGAGGGTGGGAGGGTGGGGAGGGGAAACGGGGAAGGAGGGTGGGAGGGTGGGGAGGGGAAACGGGGAAGGAGGGTGGGAGGGTGGGGAGGGGAAACGGGGAAGGAGGGTGGGAGGGTGGGGAGGGGAAACGGGGAAGGAGGGTGGGAGGGTGGGGAGGGGAAACGGGGAAGGAGGGTGGGAGGGTGGGGAGGGGAAACGGGGAAGGAGGGTGCTAGGGTGGGGAGGGGAAACGGGGAAGGAGGGTGGGAGGGTGGGGAGGGGAAACGGGGAAGGAGGGTGGGAGGGTGGGGAGGGGAAACGGGGAAGGAGGGTGGGAGGGTGGGGAGGGGAAACGGGGAAGGAGGGTGGGAGGGTGGGGAGGGGAAACGGGGAAGGAGGGTGGGAGGGTGGGGAGGGGAAACGGGGAAGGAGGGTGGGAGGGTGGGGAGGGGAAACGGGGAAGGAGGGTGGGAGGGTGGGGACGGGAAACGGGGAAGGAGGGTGGGAGGGTGGGGAGGGGAAACGGGGAAGGAGGGTGGGAGGGTGGGGAGGGGAAACGGGGAAGGAGGGTGGGAGGGTGGGGAGGGGAAACGGGGAAGAAGGGTGGGAGGGTGGGGAGGGGAAACGGGGAAGGAGGGTGGGAGGGTGGGGAGGGGAAACGGGGAAGGAGGGTGGGAGGGTGGGGAGGGGAAACGGGGAAGGAGGGGAAACGGGGAAGGAGGGTGGGAGGGTGGGGAGGGGAAACGGGGAAGGAGGGTGGGAGGGTGGGGAGGGGAAACGGGGAAGGAGGGTGGGAGGGTGGGGAGGGGAAACGGGGAAGGAGGGTGGGAGGGTGGGGAGGGGAAACGGGGAAGGAGGGTGGGAGGGTGGGGTGGGGAAACAGGGAAGGAGGGTGGGAGGGTGGGGTGGGGAAACGGGGAAGGAGGGTGGGAGGGTGGGGTGGGGAAACGGGGAAGGAGGGTGGGAGGGTGGGGTGGGGAAACGGGGAAGGAGGGTGGGAGGGTGGGGTGGGGTGGTGTGGGGAAACGGGGAAGGAGGGTGGGAGGGTGGGGTGGGGAAACGGGGAAGGAGGGTGGGAGGGTGGGGTGGGGAAACGGGGAAGGAGGGTGGGAGGGTGTGGTGGGGAAACGGGGAAGGAGGGTGGGAGGGTGTGGTGGGGAAACGGGGAAGGAGGGTGGGAGGGTGGGGTGGGGAAACGGGGAAGGAGGGTGGGAGGGTGGGGTGGGGAAACGGGGAAGGAGGGTGGGAGGGTGGGGTGGGGAAACGGGGAAGGAGGGTGGGAGGGTGGGGTGGGTAAACGGGGAAGGAGGGTGGGAGGGTGGGGTGGGTAAACGGGGAAGGAGGGTGGGAGGGTGGGGTCGGGAATCGGGGAAGGAGGGTGGGAGGGTGGGGTCGGGAAACGGGGAAGGAGGGTGGGAGGGTGGGGTCGGGAAACGGGGAAGGAGGGTGGGAGGGTGGGGTCGGGAAACGGGGAAGGAGGGTGGGAGGGTGGGGTCGGGAAACGGGGAAGGAGGGTGGGAGGGTGGGGTCGGGAAACGGGGAAGGAGGGTGGGAGGGTGGGGTCGGGAAACGGGGAAGGAGGGTGGGAGGGTGGGGTCGGGAAACGGGGAAGGAGGGTGGGAGGGTGGGGTCGGGAAACGGGGAAGGAGGGTGGGAGGGTGGGGTGGGGAAACGGGAATGGAGGGTGGGAGGGTGGGGTGGGGAAACGGGGAAGGATAGGGGGAGGGTGGGGTGGGGAAACGGGGAAGGAGGGTGGGAGGGTGGGGTGGGGAAACGGGGAAGGAGGGTGGGAGGGTGGGGTGGGGAAACGGGGAAGGAGGGTGGGAGGGTGGGGTGGGGAAACGGGGAAGGAGGGTGGGAGGGTGGGGTGGGGAAACGGGGAAGGAGGGTGGGAGGGTGGGGTGGGGAAACGGGGAAGGAGGGTGGGAGGGTGGGGTGGGGAAACGGGGAAGGAGGGTGGGAGGGTGGGGTGGGGAAACGGGGAAGGAGGGTGGGAGGGTGGGGTGGCGATACGGGGAAGGACGGTGGGAGGGTGGGGTGGGGAAAAGGGGAAGGATGGTGGGAGGGTGGGGAGGGGAAACGGGGAGGGGAAACGGGGAGGGAGGGTGGGAGGGTGGGGAGGGGTAAAGTGGAAGTACGGAAAAGGGGAAGGAGGGTGGGAGGGTGGGGAGGGGAAAAGGGGAAGGAGGGTGGGAGGGTGGGGAGGGGAAACGGGGAAGGAGGGTGCGAGGGTGGGGAGGAGAAACGGGGAAGAAGGGTGAGAGGGTGTGGAGGAGAAACGGGGAAGTTAGGGAAACGGGGAAGGAGGGGAAACGGGGAAGGAGGGTGGGAGGGTGGGGTGGGGAAACGGGGAAGGAGGGTGGGAGGGTGGGGTAGGGAAACGGGGAAGGAGGGTGTGAAAGTGGGGAGGGGAAACGGGGAAGGAGGGGAAAAGGGGAAGAAGGGAAAAGGGTAAGTAGGGTGGGAGGGTGTGGAGGGGAAAATGGGAAGGAGGGTGGGAGGTTGGGGAGGGGAAACGGGGAAGGAGGGTGGGAGGGTGGGGAGGGGAAACGGGGAAGGAGGGTGGGAGGGTGGGGAGGGGAAACGGGGAAGGAGGGTTGGAGGGTGGGGAGGGGAAACGGGGAAGGAGGGGAAACGGGGAAGGAGGGTGGGAGGGTGGGGAGGGGAAACGGGGAAGGAGGGTGGGAGGGTGGGGAGGGGAAACGGGGAAGGAGGGTGGGAGGGTGGGGAGGGGAAACGGGGAAGGAAGGTGGGAGGGTGGGGAGGGGAAACGGGGAAGGAGGGTGGGAGGGTGGTGAGGGGAAACGGGGAAGGAGGGTGGGAGGGTGGGGAGGGGAAACGGGGAAGCGGGTGGGAGGGTGGGGAGGAGAAACGGGGAAGAAGGGTGAGAGGGTGTGGAGGAGAAACGGGGAAGTTGGGGAAACGGGGAAGGAGGGTGGGAGGGTGTGGAGGGGAAAAGGGGAAGGAGGGTGGGAGGGTGGGGAGGGGAAAAGGGGAAGGAGGGTGGGAGGGTGGGGAGGGGAAACGGGGAAGGAGGGTGCTAGGGTGGGGAGGAGAAACGGGGAAGAAGGGTGAGAGGGTGTGGAGGAGAAACGGGGAAGTTGGGGAAACGGGGAAGGAGGGGAAACGGGGAAGGAGGGTGGGAGGGTGGGGTAGGGAAACGGGGAAGGAGGGTGTGAAAGTGGGGAGGGGAAACGGGGAAGGAGGGGAAAATGGGAAGGAGGGTGGGAGGGTGGGGAGGGGAAACGGGGAAGGAGGGTGGGAGGGTGGGGAGGAGAAACGGGGAAGAAGGGTGAGAGGGTGTGGAGAAGAAACGGGGAAGTTGGGGAAACGGGGAAGGAGGGTGGGAGGGTGGGGAGGGGAAAAGGGGAAGAAGGGAAAAGGGGAAGGAGGGTGGGAGGGTGGGGAGGGGAAAAGGGGAAGGAGGGTAGGAGGGTGGGGAGGGGAAACGGGGAAGTAGGGTGGGAGGGTGGGGAGGGGTAACGAGGAAGGAGGGTGCGAGGGTGGGGAGGGGAAACGATGAAGGAGGGTGGGAGGGTGGTGAGGGGAAACGGGGAAGGAGGGTGGGAGGGTGGAGAGGGGAAACGGGGAAGGAGGGTGGGACGGTGGGGAGGGGAAACGGGGAAGGAGGGTGGGAGGGTGGGGGGGAGGGGAAACGGGGAAGGAGGGTGGGAGGGTGGGGAGGGGAAACGGGGAAGGAGGGTGGGAGGGTGGGGAGGGGAAACGGGGAAGGAGGGTGGGAGGGTGGGGAGGGGAAACGGGGAAGGAGGGTGGGAGGGTGGGGAGGGGAAACGGGGAAGGAGGGTGGGAGGGTGGGGAGGGGAAACGGGGAGGGAGGGTGGGAAGGGGAAACGGGGAAGGAGGGTGGGAGGGTGGGGAGGGGAAACGGGGAAGGAGGGTGGGAGGGTGGGGAGGGGAAACGGGGAAGGAGGGTGGGAGGGTGGGGAGGGGAAACGGGGAAGGAGGGTGGGAGGGTGGGGAGGGGAAACGGGGAAGGAGGGTGGGACGGTGGGGAGGGGAAACGGGGAAGGAGGGTGGGAGGGTGGGGGGGAGGGGAAACGGGGAAGGAGGGTGGGAGGGTGGGGAGGGGAAACGGGGAAGGAGGGTGGGAGGGTGGGGAGGGGAAACGGGGAAGGAGGGTGGGAGGGTGGGGAGGGGAAACGGGGAAGGAGGGTGGGAGGGTGGGGAGGGGAAACGGGGAAGGAGGGTGGGAGGGTGGGGAGGGGAAACGGGGAGGGAGGGTGGGAAGGGGAAACGGGGAAGGAGGGTGGGAGGGTGGGGAGGGGAAACGGGGAAGGAGGGTGGGAGGGTGGGGAGGGGAAACGGGGAAGGAGGGTGGGAGGGTGGGGAGGGGAAACGGGGAAGGAGGGTGGGAGGGTGGGGAGGGGAAACGGGGAAGGAGGGTGGGAGGGTGGGGAGGGGAAACGGGGAAGGAGGGTGGGAGGGTGGGGAGGGTGGGGAGGGGAAACGGGGAAGGAGGGTGGGAGGGTGGGGAGGGGAAACGGGGAAGGAGGGTGGGAGGGTGGGGAGGGGAAACGGGGAAGGAGGGGAAACGGGGAAGGAGGGTGGGAGGGTGGGGTGGGGAAACGGGGAAGGAGGGTGGGAGGGTGGGGTGGGGAAACGGGGAAGGAGGGTGGGAGGGTGGGGTGGGGTGGTGTGGGGAAACGGGGAAGGAGGGTGGGAGGGTGGGGTGGGGAAACGGGGAAGGAGGGTGGGAGGGTGGGGTGGGGAAACGGGGAAGGAGGGTGGGAGGGTGGGGTGGGGAAACGGGGAAGGAGGGTGGGAGGGTGGGGTGGGGAAACGGGGAAGGAGGGTGGGAGGGTGGTGAGGGGTAAAGTGGAAGTACGGAAAAGGGGAAGGAGGGTGGGAGGGTGGGGAGGGGAAAAGGGGAAGGAGGGTGGGAGGGTGGGGAGGGGAAACGGGGAAGGAGGGTGCGAGGGTGGGGAGGAGAAACGGGGAAGAAGGGTGAGAGGGTGTGGAGGAGAAACGGGGAAGTTAGGGAAACGGGGAAGGAGGGGAAACGGGGAAGGAGGGTGGGAGGGTGGGGTAGGGAAACGGGGAAGGAGGGTGTGAAAGTGGGGAGGGGAAACGGGGAAGGAGGGTGGGAGGGTGGGGAGGGGAAACGGGGAAGGAGGGTGGGAGGGTGGGGAGGGGAAACGGGGAAGGAGGGTGGGAGGGTGGGGAGGGGAAACGGGGAAGGAGGGTGGGAGGGTGGGGAGGGGAAACGGGGAAGGAGGGTGGGGAGGGGAAACGGGGAAGGAGGGTGGGAGGGTGGGGAGGGGAAACGGGGAAGGAGGGTGGGAGGGTGGGGAGGGGAAACGGGGAAGGAGGGGAAACGGGGAAGGAGGGTGGGAGGGTGGGGTGGGGAAACGGGGAAGGAGGGTGGGAGGGTGGGGTGGGGAAACGGGGAAGGAGGGTGGGAGGGTGGGGTGGGGTGGTGTGGGGAAACGGGGAAGGAGGGTGGGAGGGTGGGGTGGGGAAACGGGGAAGGAGGGTGGGAGGGTGGGGTGGGGAAACGGGGAAGGAGGGTGGGAGGGTGGGGTGGGGAAACGGGGAAGGAGGGTGGGAGGGTGGGGTGGGGAAACGGGGAAGGAGGGTGGGAGGGTGGTGAGGGGTAAAGTGGAAGTACGGAAAAGGGGAAGGAGGGTGGGAGGGTGGGGAGGGGAAAAGGGGAAGGAGGGTGGGAGGGTGGGGAGGGGAAACGGGGAAGGAGGGTGCGAGGGTGGGGAGGAGAAACGGGGAAGAAGGGTGAGAGGGTGTGGAGGAGAAACGGGGAAGTTAGGGAAACGGGGAAGGAGGGGAAACGGGGAAGGAGGGTGGGAGGGTGGGGTAGGGAAACGGGGAAGGAGGGTGTGAAAGTGGGGTAGGGAAACGGGGAAGGAGGGTGGGAGGGTGGGGAGGGGAAACGGGGAAGGAGGGTGGGAGGGTGGGGAGGGGAAACGGGGAAGGAGGGTGGGAGGGTGGGGAGGGGAAACGGGGAAGGAGGGTGGGAGGGTGGGGAGGGGAAACGGGGAAGGAGGGTGGGAGGGTGGGGAGGGGAAACGGGGAAGGAGGGTGGGAGGGTGGGGAGGGGAAACGGGGAAGGAGGGTGGGAGGGTGGGGAGGGGAAACGGGGAAGGAGGGTGGGAGGGTGGGGAGGGGAAACGGGGAAGGAGGGTGGGAGGGTGGGGAGGGGAAACGGGGAAGGAGGGTGGGGAGGGGAAATGGGGAAGAAGGGTGGGAGGGTGGGGAGGGGAAATGGGGGAGAAGGGTGGGAGGGTCGGGAGGGGAAATGGGGAAGAAGGGTGGGAGGGTGGGAGGGGAAACGGGGAAGGTGGGTGGGAGGGTGGGAGGGGAAACGGGGAACGAGGGTGGGAGGGTGGGAAGGGGAAACGGGGAACGAGGGTGGGAGGGTGGGAAGGGGAAACGGGGAAGGATGTTGGGAAGTTGGGGAGGGAAACAGGGAAGGTGGGTGGGGAGGACAAACGAGGAAGGAGGGTGGGAGGGTGGGGAGGAGAAACGGGGGAGGAGAAACGGGGAAGGAGGGTGGGAGGGTGGGGAGGAGAAACGGGGAGGGAGGGTGGGGAGGAGAAACGGGGAAGGAGGGTGGGAGGGTGGGGAGAAGAAACGGGGAAGGAGGGTGGGAGGGTGGGGAGGAGAAACGGGGAAGGAGGTTGAGAGGGTGGGGTGGGGAAACGGGAAAGGAGGGTGGGAGGGTTGGGTGGGGAAACGGGAAAGGAGGGTGGGAGGGTTGGGTGGGGAAACGGGGAAGGAGGGTGTGAAAGTGGGGAGGGGAAACGGGGAAGGAGGGTGGGAGGGTGGGGTGGGGAAACGGGAAAGGAGGGTGGGAGGGTTGGGTGGGGAAACGGGGAAGGAGGGTGGGAGGGTGGGGTGGGGAAACGGGGAAGGAGGGTGGGAGGGTGGGGTGGGGAAACGGGGAAGGAGGGTGGGAGGGTGGGGTGGGGAAACGGGGAAGGAGGGTGGGAGGGTGGGGTGGGGAAACGGGGAAGGAGGGTGGGAGGGTGGGGTGGCGATACGGGGAAGGACGGTGGGAGGGTGGGGTGGGGAAAAGGGGAAGGACGGTGGGAGGGTGGGGAGGGGAAACGGGGAGGGAGGGTGGGAGGGTGGGGAGGGGAAAAGGGGAAGGAGGGTGGTAGGGTGGGGAGGGGAAACGTGGAAGGAGGGTGCGACGGTGGGGAGGAGAAACGGGGAAGAAGGGTGAGAGGGTGTGGAGGAGAAACGGGGAAGTTGGGGAAACGGGGAAGGAGGGGAAACGGGGAAGGAGGGTGGGAGGGTGGGGAGGGGAAACGGGGAAGGAGGGTGGGAGGGTGGGGAGGAGAAACGGGGAAGAAGGGTGAGAGGGTGTGGAGGAGAAACGGGGAAGTTGGGGAAACGGGGAAGTTGGGGAAACGGGGAAGGAGGGTGGGAGGGTGGGGAGGGGAAAAGGGGAAGAAGGGAAAAGGGGAAGGAGGGTGGGAGGGTGGCGAGGGGAAAAGGGGAAGGAGGGTGGGAGGTTGGGGAGGGGAAACGGGGAAGTAGGGTGGGAGGGTGGGGAGTGGTAACGGGGAAGGAGGGTGGGAGGGTGGGGAGGGGAAACGATGAAGGAGGGTGGGAGGGTGGTGAGGGGAAACGGGGAAGGAGGGTGGGAGGGTGGAGAGGGGAAACGGGGAAGGAGGGTGGGACGGTGGGGAGGGGAAACGGGGAAGGAGGATGGGAGGGTGGGGAGGGGAAACGGGGAGGGAGGGTGGGGAGGGGAAACGGGGAAGGAGGGTGGGAGGGTGGGGAGGGGAAACGGGGAAGGAGGGTGGGAGGATGGGGAGGGGAAACGGGGAAGGAGGGTGGGAGGGTGGGGAGGGGAAACGGGGAAGGAGGGTGGGAGGGTGGGGAGGGGAAACGGGGAAGGAGGGTGGGAGGGTGGGGAGGGGAAACGGGGAAGGAGGGTGGGAGGGAGGGGAGGGGAAACGGGGAAGGAGGGTGGGAGGGTGGGGAGGGGAAACGGGGAAGGAGGGTGGGAGGGTGGGGAGGGGAAACGGGGAAGGAGGGTGGGAGGGTGGGGAGGGGAAACGGGGAAGGAGGGTGGGGAGGGGAAATGGGGAAGAACGGTGGGAGGGTGGGGAGGGGAAATGGGGGAGAAGGGTGGGAGGGTCGGGAGGGGAAATGGGGAAGAAGGGTGGGAGGGTGGGGAGGGGAAACGGGGAAGGTGGGTGGGAGGGTGGGAGGGGAAACGGGGAACGAGGGTGGGAGGTTGGGAAGGGGAAACGGGGAAGGATGTTGGGAAGTTGGGGAGGGAAACAGGGAAGGTGGGTGGGGAGGACAAACGGGGAAGGAGGGTGGGAGGGTGGGGAGGAGAAACGGGGGAGGAGAAACGGGGAAGGAGGGTGGGAGGGTGGGGAGGAGAAACGGGGAGGGAGGGTGGGGAGGAGAAACGGGGAAGGAGGTGGGAGGGTGGGGAGAAGAAACGGGGAAGGAGGGTGGGAGGGTGGGGAGAAGAAACGGGGAAGGAGGGTGGGAGGGTGGGGAGAAGAAATGGGGAAGGAGGGTGGGAGGGTGGGGAGAAGAAACGGGGAAGGAGGGTGCTCGGGTGGGGAGGAGAAACGGGGAAGGAGGGTGAGAGGGTGTGGAGGAGAAACGGGGAAGGAGGGGAAACGGGGAAGGAGGGGAAACAGGGAAGGAGGGTGGGAGGGTGGGGAGGGGAAACGGGGAAGGAGGGGAAACGGGGAAGGAGGGTGGGAGGGTGGGGAGGGGAAACGGGGAAGGAGGGTGGAAGGGTGGGGAGGGGAAACGGGGAAGGAGGGTGGGAGGGTGGGGAGGGGAAACGGGGAAGGAGGGTGGGAGGGTGGGGAGGGGAAACGGGGAAGGAGGGTGGGAGGGTGGGGAGGGGAAACGGGGAAGGAGGGTGGGAGGATGGGGAGGGGAAACGGGGAAGGAGGGTGGGAGGATGGGGAGGGGAAACGGGGAAGGAGGGTGGGAGGGTGGGGAGGGGAAACGGGGAAGGAGGGTGGGAGGGTGGGGAGGGGAAACGGGGAAGGAGGGTGGGAGGGTGGGGAGGGGAAACGGGGAAGGAGGGGAAACGGGGAAGGAGGGTGGGAGGGTGGGGAGGGGAAACGGGGAAGGAGGGTGGGAGGGTGGGGAGGGGAAACGGGGAAGGAGGGTGGGAGGGTGGGGAGGGGAAACGGGGAAGGAGGGTGGGAGGGTGGGGAGGGGAAACGGGGAAGGAGGGTGGGAGGGTGGGGACGGGAAACGGGGAAGGAGGGTGGGAGGGTGGGGAGGGGAAACGGGGAAGGAGGGTGGGAGGGTGGGGAGGGGAAACGGGGAAGGAGGGAAAACGGGGAAGGAGGGTGGGAGTGTGGGGAGGGGAAAAGGGGAAGGTGGGTGGAAGTGTGGGGACGGGAAACGGGGAAGGAGGGTGGGAGGGTGGGTAGGGGAAACGGGGAAGGAGGGTGGGGTGGGGAAACGATGAAGGAAGGTGGGAGGGTGGGGAGGGGAAACGGGGAAGAAGGGTGGGAGGGTGGGGAGGGGAAGCGGGGAATGAGGGTGGGAGGGTGGGGAGGGGAAGTGGGGAATGAGGGTGGGAGGGTGGGGAGGAGAAACGGGGAAGGAGGGTGAGGAGGAGAAACGGGGAAGGAGGGTGGGAGGGTGGGGAGGAGAAACGGGGAAGGAGGGTGGGAGGGTGGGAAGGAGAAACGGGGAAGGAGGGTGGGAGGGTGGGAAGGAGAAACGGGGAAGGAGGGTGGGAGGGTGGGAAGGAGAAACGGGGAAGGAGGGTGGGAGGGTGGGGGGGAGAAACGGGGAAGGAGGGTGGGAGGGTGGGGGGGAGAAACGGGGAAGGAGGGTGGGAGGGTGGGGAGGAGAAACGGGGAAGGAGGGTGGGAGGGTGGGGAGGAGAAACGGGGAAGGAGGGTGGGAGGGTGGGGAGGAGAAACGGGAAAGAAGGTTGGGATGGCGAAACGGAGAAGGAGGATGGGAGGGTGGGGTGGGGAAACGGGGAAGGAGGGTGGGAGGGTGGGGTGGGGAAACGGGGAAGGAGGGTGGGAGGGTGGGGTGGGGAAACGGGGAAGGAGGGTGGGAGGGTGGGGTGGGGAAACGGGGAAGGAGGGTGGGAGGGTGGGGTGGGGAAACGGGGAAGGAGGGTGGGAGGGTGGTGTGGGGAAACGGGGAAGGAGGGTGGGAGGGTGGGGTGGGGAAACGGGGAAGGAGGGTGGGAGGGTGGGGTGGGGAAATGGGGAAGGAGGGTGGGAGGGTGGGGAGGGGAAACGGGGAAGGAGGGTGGGAGGGTGGGGAGGGGAAACGGGGAAGGAGGGTGGGAGGGTGGGGAGGGGAAACGGGGAAGGAGGGTGGGAGGGTGGGGAGGGGAAACGGGGAAGGAGGGTGGGAGGGTGGGGAGGGGAAACGGGGAAGGAGGGTGGGAGGGTGGGGAGGGGAAACGGGGAAGGAGGGTGGGAGGGTGGGGAGGGGAAACGGGGAAGGAGGGTGGGAGGGTGGGGAGGGGAAACGGGGAAGGAGGGTGGGAGGGTGGGGAGGGGAAACGGGGAAGGAGGGTGGGAGGGTGGGGAGGGGAAACGGGGAAGGAGGGTGGGAGGGTGGGGAGGGGAAACGGGGAAGGAGGGTGGGAGGGTGGGGAGGGGATACGGGGAAGGAGGGTGGGAGGGTGGGGAGGGGAAACGGGGAAGGAGGGAAAACGGGGAAGGAGGGTGGGAGTGTGGGGAGGGGAAAAGGGGAAGGTGGGTGGAAGTGTGGGGACGGGAAACGGGGAAGGAGGGTGGGAGGGTGGGTAGGGGAAACGGGGAAGGAGGGTGGGGTGGGGAAACGATGAAGGAAGGTGGGAGGGTGGGGAGGGGAAACGGGGAAGAAGGGTGGGAGGGTGGGGAGGGGAAGCGGGGAATGAGGGTGGGAGGGTGGGGAGGAGAAACGGGGAAGGAGGGTGAGGAGGAGAAACGGGGAAGGAGGGTGGGAGTGTGGGGAGGAGAAACGGGGAGGGAGAGTGGGGAGGAGAAACGGGGAAGGAGGGTGGGAGGGTGGGGAGGAGAAACGGGGAAGGAGGGTGGGAGGGTGGGGAGGAGAAACGGGGAAGGAGGGTGGGAGGGTGGGGAGGAGAAACGGGGAAGGAGGGTGGGAGGGTGGGGAGGAGAAACGGGGAAGGAGGGTGGGAGGGTGGGGAGGAGAAACGGGGAAGGAGGGTGGGAGGGTGGGGAGGAGAAACGGGGAAGGAGGGTGGGAGGGTGGGGAGGAGAAACGGGGAAAGAGGGTGGGAGGGTGGGGAGGAGAAACGGGGAGGGAGGGTGGGGAGGAGAAACGGGGAAGGAGGGTGGGAGGGTGGGGAGGAGAAACGGGGAAGGAGGGTGGGAGGGTGGGGTGGGGAAACGGGGAAGGAGGGTGGGAGGGTGGGCTGGGGAAACGGGGAAGGAGGGTGGGAGGGTGGGCTGGGGAAACGGGGAAGGAGGGTGGGAGGGTGGGCTGGGGAAACGGGGAAGGAGGGTGGGAGGGTGGGGAGGAGAAACGGGGAAGGAGGGTGGGAGGGTGGGGAGGAGAAACGGGGAAGGAGGGTGGGAGGGTGGGGAGGAGAAACGGGGAAGGAGGGTGGGAGGGTGGGGAGGAGAAACGGGGAAGGAGGGTGGGAGGGTGGGGAGGAGAAACGGGGAAGGAGGGTGGGAGGGTGGGGAGGAGAAACGGGGTAGGAGGGTGGGAGGGTGGGGAGGAGAAACGGGGAAAGAGGGTGGGAGGGTGGGGAGGAGAAACGGGGAGGGAGGGTGGGGGGGAGAAACGGGGAAGGAGGGTGGGGGGGAGAAACGGGGAAGGAGGGTGGGAGGGTGGGGAGGAGAAACGGGGAAGGAGGGTGGGAGGGTGGGGAGGTGAAACGGGGAAGGAGGGTGGGAGGGTGGGGAGGAGAAACGGGGAAGGAGGGTGGGAGGGTGGAGAGGAGAAACGGGGAAGGAGGGTGGGAGGGTGGGGAGGAGAAACGGGGAAGGAGGGTGGGAGGGTGGGGAGGAGAAACGGGGAAGGAGGGTGGGAGGGTGGGGAGGAGAAACGGGGAAGGAGGGTGGGAGGGTGGGGAGGAGAAACGGGGAAGGAGGGTGGGAGGGTGGGGAGGAGAAACGGGGAAAGAGGGTGGGAGGGTGGGGAGGAGAAACGGGGAGGGAGGGTGGGGGGGAGAAACGGGGAAGGAGGGTGGGGGGGAGAAACGGGGAAGGAGGGTGGGGAGGAGAAACGGGGAAGGAGGGTGGGAGGGTGGGGTGGGGAAACGGGGAAGGAGGGTGGGAGGGTGGGGTGGGGAAACGGGGAAGGAGGGTGGGAGGGTGGGGTGGGGTGGTGTGGGGAAACGGGGAAGGAGGGTGGGAGGGTGGGGTGGGGAAACGGGGAAGGAGGGTGGGAGGGTGGGGTGGGGAAACGGGGAAGGAGGGTGGGAGGGTGGGGTGGGGAAACGGGGAAGGAGGGTGGGAGGGTGTGGCGGGGAAACGGGGAAGGAGGGTGGGAGGGTGGGGCGGGGAAACGGGGAAGGAGGGTGGGAGGGTGGGGCGGGGAAACGGGGAAGGAGGGTGGGAGGGTGGGGCGGGGAAACGGGGAAGGAGGGTGGGAGGGTGGGGCGGGGAAACGGGGAAGGAGGGTGGGAGGGTGGGGCGGGGAAACGGGGAAGGAGGGTGGGAGGGTGGGGCGGGGAAACGGGGAAGGAGGGTGGGAGGGTGGGGCGGGGAAACGGGGAAGGAGGGTGGGAGGGTGGGGCGGGGAAACGGGGAAGGAGGGTGGGAGGGTGGGGCGGGGAAACGGGGAAGGAGGGTGGGAGGGTGGGGCGGGGAAACGGGGAAGGAGGGTGGGAGGGTGGGGCGGGGAAACGGGGAAGGAGGGTGGGAGGGTGGGGTCGGGAATCGGGGAAGGAGGGTGGGAGGGTGGGGTCGGGAATCGGGGAAGGAGGGTGGGAGGGTGGGGTCGGGAATCGGGGAAGGAGGGTGGGAGGGTGGGGTCGGGAATCGGGGAAGGAGGGTGGGAGGGTGGGGTCGGGAAACGGGGAAGGAGGGTGGGAGGGTGGGGTGGGGAAACGGGGAAGGAGGGTGGGAGGGTGGGGTGGGGAAACGGGAATGGAGGTTGGGAGGGTGGGGTGGGGAAACGGGGAAGGAGGGTGGGAGGGTGGGAGGGTGGGGTGGGGAAACGGGGAAGGAGGGTGGGAGGGTGGGGTGGGGAAACGGGGAAGGAGGGTGGGAGGGTGGGGTGGGGAAACGGGGAAGGAGGGTGGGAGGGTGGGGTGGGGAAACGGGGAAGGAGGGTGGGAGGGTGGGGTGGGGAAACGGGGAAGGAGGGTGGGAGGGTGGGGTGGGGAAACGGGGAAGGAGGGTGGGAGGGTGGGGTGGGGAAACGGGGAAGGACGGTGGGAGGGTGGGGTGGGGAAAAGGGGAAGGATGGTGGGAGGGTGGGGAGGGGAAACGGGGAGGGGAAACGGGGAGGGAGGGTGGGAGGGTGGGGAGGGGTAAAGTGGAAGTACGGAAAAGGGGAAGGAGGGTGGGAGGGTGGGGAGGGGAAAAGGGGAAGGAGGGTGGGAGGGTGGGGAGGGGAAACGGGGAAGGAGGGTGCGAGGGTGGGGAGGAGAAACGGGGAAGAAGGGTGAGAGGGTGTGGAGGAGAAACGGGGAAGTTAGGGAAACGGGGAAGGAGGGGAAACGGGGAAGGAGGGTGGCAGGGTGGGGTGGGGAAACGGGGAAGGAGGGTGGGAGGGTGGGGTAGGGAAACGGGGAAGGAGGGTGTGAAAGTGGGGAGGGGAAACGGGGAAGGAGGGGAAAAGGGGAAGAAGGGAAAAGGGTAAGTAGGGTGGGAGGGTGTGGAGGGGAAAAGGGGAAGGAGGGTGGGAGGTTGGGGAGGGGAAACGGGGAAGGAGGGTGGGAGGGTGGGGAGGGTGGGGAGGGGAAACGGGGAAGGAGGGTGGGAGGGTGGGGAGGGGAAACGGGGAAGGAGGGGAAACGGGGAAGGAGGGTGGGAGGGTGGGGAGGGGAAACGGGGAAGGAGGGTGGGAGGGTGGGGAGGGGAAACGGGGAAGGAGGGTGGGAGGGTGGGGAGGGGAAACGGGGAAGGAGGGTGGGAGGGTGGGGAGGGGAAACGGGGAAGGAGGGTGGGAGGGTGGGGAGGGGAAACGGGGAAGGAGGGTGGGAGGGTGGGGAGGGGAAACGGGGAAGGAGGGTGGGAGGGTGGGGAGGGGAAACGGGGATGGAAGGTGGGAGGGTGGGGAGGGGAAACGGGGAAGGAGGGTGGGAGGGTGGGGAGGGTGGTGAGGGGAAACGGGGAAGGAGGATGGGAGGGTGGGGAGGGGAAACGGGGAAGGAGGGTGGGAGGGTGGGGAGGAGAAACGGGGAAGAAGGGTGAGAGGGTGTGGAGGAGAAACGGGGAAGTTGGGGAAACGGGGAAGGAGGGTGGGAGGGTGTGGAGGGGAAAAGGGGAAGGAGGGTGGGAGGGTGGGGAGGGGAAAAGGGGAAGGAGGGTGGGAGGGTGGGGAGGGGAAACGGGGAAGGAGGGTGCTCGGGTGGGGAGGAGAAACGGGGAAGAAGGGTGAGAGGGTGTGGAGGAGAAACGGGGAAGTTGGGGAAACGGGGAAGGAGGGGAAACGGGGAAGGAGGGTGGGAGGGTGGGGTAGGGAAACGGGGAAGGAGGGTGTGAAAGTGGGGAGGGGAAACGGGGAAGGAGGGGAAAAGGGGAAGGAGGGTGGGAGGGTGGGGAGGGGAAACGGGGAAGGAGGGTGGGAGGGTGGGGAGGAGAAACGGGGAAGAAGGGTGAGAGGGTGTGGAGAAGAAACGGGGAAGTTGGGGAAACGGGGAAGGAGGGTGGGAGGGTGGGGAGGGGAAAAGGGGAAGAAGGGAAAAGGGGAAGGAGGGTGGGAGGGTGGGGAGGGGAAAAGGGGAAGGAGGGTAGGAGGGTGGGGAGGGGAAACGGGGAAGTAGGGTGGGAGGGTGGGGAGGGGTAACGGGGAAGGAGGGTGCGAGGGTGGGGAGGGGAAACGATGAAGGAGGGTGGGAGGGTGGTGAGGGGAAACGGGGAAGGAGGGTGGGAGGGTGGAGAGGGGAAACGGGGAAGGAGGGTGGGACGGTGGGGAGGGGAAACGGGGAAGGAGGGTGGGAGGGTGGGGAGGGGAAACGGGGAAGGAGGGTGGGAGGGTGCGGAGGGGAAACGGGGAAGGAGGGTGGGAGGGTGGGGAGGGGAAACGGGGAAGGAGGGTGGGAGGGTGGGGAGGGGAAACGGGGAAGGAGGGTGGGAGGGTGGGGAGGGGAAACGGGGAAGGAGGGTGGGAGGGTGGGGAGGGGAAACGGGGAAGGAGGGTGGGAGGGTGGGGAGGGGAAACGGGGAAGGAGGGTGGGAGGGTGGGGAGGGGAAACGGGGAAGGAGGGTGGGAGGGTGGGGAGGGGAAACGGGGAAGGAGGGTGGGAGGGTGGGGAGGGGAAACGGGGAAGGAGGGTGGGAGGGTGTGGAGGGGAAACGGGGAAAGAGGGGAAACGGGGAAGGAGGGTGGAAGGGTGGGGTGGGGAAACGGGGAAGGAGGGTGGGAGGGTGGGGTGGGGTGGTGTGGGCAAACGGGGAAGGAGGGTGGGAGGGTGGGGTGGGGAAACGGGGAAGGAGGGTGGGAGGGTGGGGTGGGGAAACGGGGAAGGAGGGTGGGAGGGTGGGGTGGCGATACGGGGAAGGACGGTGGGAGGGTGGGGTGGGGAAAAGGGGAAGGATGGTGGGAGGGTGGGGAGGGGAAACGGGGAGGGGAAACGGGGAGGGGAAACGGGGAGGGAGGGTGGGAGGGTGGGGAGGGGTAAAGTGGAAGTACGGAAAAGGGGAAGGAGGGTGGGAGGGTGGGGAGGGGAAAAGGGGAAGGAGGGTGGGAGGGTGGGGAGGGGAAAAGGGGAAGGAGGGTGGGAGGGTGGGGAGGGGAAACGGGGAAGGAGGGTGCGAGGGTGGGGAGGAGAAACGGGGAAGAAGGGTGAGAGGGTGTGGAGGAGAAACGGGGAAGTTAGGGAAACGGGGAAGGAGGGGAAACGGGGAAGGAGTGTGGGAGGGTGGGGTAGGGAAACGGGGAAGGAGGGTGTGAAAGTGGGGAGGGGAAACGGGGAAGGAGGGTGGGAGGGTGGGGAGGGGAAACGGGGAAGGAGGGTGGGAGGGTGGAGAGGGGAAACGGGGAAGGAGGGTGGGAGGGTGTGGAGGGGAAACGGGGAAGGAGGGTGGGAGGGTGGGGAGGGGAAACGGGGAAGGAGGGTGGGAGGGTGGGGAGGGGAAACGGGGAAGGAGGGTGGGAGGGTGGGGAGGGGAAACGGGGAAGGAGGGTGGGGAGGGGAAATGGGGAAGAAGGGTGGGAGGGTGGGGAGGGGAAATGGGGGAGAAGGGTGGGAGGGTCGGGAGGGGAAATGGGGAAGAAGGGTGGGAGGGGAAACGGGGAAGGTGGGTGGGAGGGTGGGAGGGGAAACGGGGAAGGTGGGTGGGAGGGTGGGAGGGGAAACGGGGAACGAGGGTGGGAGGGTGGGAAGGGGAAACGGGGAAGGATGTTGGGAAGTTGGGGAGGGAAACAGGGAAGGTGGGTGGGGAGGACAAACGAGGAAGGAGGGTGGGAGGGTGGGGAGGAGAAACGGGGGAGGAGAAACGGGGAAGGAGGGTGGGAGGGTGGGGAGGAGAAACGGGGAGGGAGGGTGGGGAGGAGAAACGGGGAAGGAGGGTGGGAGGGTGGGGAGAAGAAACGGGGAAGGAGGGTGGGAGGGTGGGGAGAAGAAACGGGGAAGGAGGGTGGGAGGGTGGGGAGGAGAAACGGGGAAGGAGGGTGGGAGGGTGGGGTGGGGAAACGGGGAAGGAGGGTGGGAGGGTGGGGTGGGGAAACGGGGAAGGAGGGTGGGAGGGTGGGGTGGGGAAACGGGGAAGGAGGGTGGGAGGGTGGGGTGGGGAAACGGGGAAGGAGGGTGGGAGGGTGGGGTGGGGAAACGGGGAAGGAGGGTGGGAGGGTGGGGTGGGGAAACGGGGAAGGAGGGTGGGAGGGTGGGGTGGGGAAACGGGGAAGGAGGGTGGGAGGGTGGGGTGGGGAAACGGGGAAGGAGGGTGGGAGGGTGGGGTGGGGAAACGGGGAAGGAGGGTGGGAGGGTGGGGTGGGGAAACGGGGAAGGAGGGTGGGAGGGTGGGGTGGGGAAACGGGGAAGGAGGGTGGGAGGGTGGGGTGGGGAAACGGGGAAGGAGGGTGGGAGGGTGGGGTGGGGAAACGGGGAAGGAGGGTGGGAGGGTGGGGTGGGGAAACGGGGAAGGAGGGTGGGAGGGTGGGGTGGGGAAACGGGGAAGGAGGGTGGGAGGGTGGGGTGGCGATACGGGGAAGGACGGTGGGAGGGTGGGGTGGGGAAAAGGGGAAGGACGGTGGGAGGGTGGGGAGGGGAAACGGGGAGGGAGGGTGGGAGGGTGGGGAGGGGAAAAGGGGAAGGAGGGTGGTAGGGTGGGGAGGGGAAACGTGGAAGGAGGGTGCGACGGTGGGGAGGAGAAACGGGGAAGAAGGGTGAGAGGGTGTGGAGGAGAAACGGGGAAGTTGGGGAAACGGGGAAGGAGGGGAAACGGGGAAGGAGGGTGGGAGGGTGGGGTAGGGAAACGGGGAAGGAGGGTGTGAAAGTGGGGAGGGAAAACGGGGAAGGAGGGGAAAAGGGGAAGGAGGGTGGGAGGGTGGGGAGGGGAAACGGGGAAGGAGGGTGGGAGGGTGGGGAGGAGAAACGGGGAAGAAGGGTGAGAGGGTGTGGAGGAGAAACGGGGAAGTTGGGGAAACGGGGAAGGAGGGTGGGAGGGTGGGGAGGGGAAAAGGGGAAGAAGGGAAAAGGGGAAGGAGGGGAAAAGGGGAAGGAGGGTGGGAGGTTGGGGAGGGGAAACGGGGAAGTAGGGTGGGAGGGTGGGGAGGGGTAACGGGGAAGGAAGGAGGGGAAAAGGGGAAGGAGGGTGGGAGGTTGGGGAGGGGAAACGGGGAAGTAGGGTGGGAGGGTGGGGAGGGTAACGGGGAAGGAGCGTGGAGGGTGGGGAGGGGAAACGATGAAGGAGGGTGGGAGGGTGGTGAGGGGAAACGGGGAAGGAGGGTGGGAGGGTGGAGAGGGGAAACGGGGAAGGAGGTTGGGACGGTGGGGAGGGGAAACGGGGAAGGAGGATGGAGGGTGGGAGGGGAAACGGGGAGGGAGGGTGGGGAGGGGAAAACGGGAAGGAGGGTGGGAGGGTGGGGAGGGGAAACGGGGAAGGAGGGTGGGAGGGTGGGAGGGGAAACGGGGAAGGAGGGTGGGAGGGTGGGGAGGGGAAACGGGGAAGGAGGGTGGGAGGGTGGGGAGGGGGAAACGGGGAAGGACGGTGGGAGGGTGGGGAGGGGAAACGGGGAAGGAGGGTGGGAGGGTGGGGAGGGGAAACGGGGAAGGAGGGTGGGAGGGTGGGGAGGGGAAACGGGGAAGGAGGGTGGGAGGGTGGGGAGGGGAAACGGGGAAGGAGGGTGGGAGGGTGGGGAGGGGAAACGGGGAAGGAGGGTGGGAGGGTGGGGAGGGGAAACGGGGAAGGAGGGTGGGAGGGTGGGGAGGGGAAACGGGGAAGGAGGGTGGGAGGGTGGGGAGGGGAAACGGGGAAGGAGGGTGGGAGGGGAAATGGGGAAGAAGGGTGGGAGGGTGGGGAGGGGAAATGGGGGAGAAGGGTGGGAGGGTCGGGAGGGGAAATGGGGAAGAAGGGTGGAGGGTGGGGAGGGGAAACGGGGAAGGTGGGTGGGAGGGTGGGAGGGGAAACGGGGAACGAGGGTGGGAGGTTGGAAGGGGAAACGGGGAAGGATGTTGGAAGTTGGGGAGGGAAACAGGGAAGGTGGTGGGGAGGACAAACGGGGAAGGAGGGTGGGAGGGTGGGGAGGAGAAACGGGGGAGGGAGAGAAACGGGGAAGGAGGGTGGGAGGGTGGGGAGGAGAAACGGGGAGGGAGGGTGGGAGGAGAAACGGGGAAGGATGTGGGAGGGTGGGGAGAAGAAACGGGGAAGGAGGGTGGGAGGGTGGGGAGAAGAAACGGGGAAGGAGGGTGGGAGGGTGGGGAGGGGAAGCGGGGAATGAGGGTGGGAGGGTGGGGAGGGGAAGCGGGGAAGGAGGGTGAGGAGGAGAAACGGGGAAGGAGGGTGGGGTGGGGAAACGATGAAGGAAGGTGGGAGGGTGGGGAGGGGAAACGGGGAAGAAGGGTGGGAGGGTGGGGAGGGGAAGCGGGGAATGAGGGTGGGAGGGTGGGGAGGGGAAGCGGGGAAGGAGGGTGAGGAGGAGAAACGGGGGAAGGAGGGTGGGAGGGTGGGGAGGAGAAACGGGGAAGGAGTGTGGGAGGGTGGAGAGGGGAAACGGGGAAGGAGGGTGGGAGGGTGGGGTGGGGAAACGGGGAAGGAGGGTGGGAGGGTGGGGTGGGGAAACGGGGAAGGAGGGTGGGAGGGTGGGGTGGGGAAACGGGGAAGGAGGGTGGGAGGGTGGGTGGGGAAACGGGGAAGGAGGGTGGGAGGGTGGGGTGGGGAAACGGGGAGGGAGGGTGGGGTGGGGGAAACGGGGAAGGAGGGTGGGGTGGGGAAACGGGAAGGAGGGTGGGAGGGGTGGGGTGGGGAAACGGGGAAGGAGGGTGGGACGGTGGGGAGGGGAAACGGGGAAGGAGGGGTGGGAGGGTGGGGAGGGGAACGGGGAAGGAGGGTGGGAGGGTGCGGAGGGGAAACGGGGAAGGAGGGTGGGAGGGTGGGAGGGGAAACGGGGAAGGAGGGTGGGAGGGTGGGGAGGGGAAACGGGGAAGGAGGGTGGGAGGGTGGGGAGGGGAAACGGGGAAGGAGGGTGGGAGGGTGGGGAGGGGAAACGGGGAAGGAGGGTGGGAGGGTGGGGAGGGGAAACGGGGAAGGAGGGTGGGAGGGTGGGGAGGGGAAACGGGGAAGGAGGGTGGGAGGGTGGGGAGGGGAAACGGGGAAGGAGGGTGGGAGGGTGGGGAGGGGAAACGGGGAAGGAGGGTGGGAGGGTGTGGAGGGGAAACGGGGAAACGAGGGGAAACGGGGGAAGGAGGGTGGAAGGGTGGGGTGGGGAAACGGGGAAGGAGGGTGGGAGGGTGGGGTGGGGTGGTGTGGGCAAACGGGGAAGGAGGTGGGAGGGTGGGGTGGGGAAACGGGGAAGGAGGGTGGAGGGTGGGGTGGGGAAACGGGGAAGGAGGGTGGGAGGGTGGGGTGGCGATACGGGGAAGGACGGTGGGAGGGTGGGGTGGGGAAAAGGGGAAGGATGGTGGGAGGGTGGGGAGGGGAAACGGGGAGGGGAAACGGGGAGGGGAAACGGGGAGGGAGGGTGGGAGGGTGGGGAGGGGTAAAGTGGAAGTACGGAAAAGGGGAAGGAGGGTGGGGAGGGTGGGGAGGGGAAAAGGGGAAGGAGGGTGGGAGGGTGGGGAGGGGAAAAGGGGAAGGAGGGTGGAGGGTGGGGAGGGGAAACGGGGAAGGAGGGTGCGAGGGTGGGAGGAGAAACGGGAAGAAGGGTGAGAGGGTGTGGAGGAGAAACGGGGAAGTTAGGGAAACGGGGAAGGAGGGGAAACGGGGAAGGAGTGTGGGAGGGTGGGGTAGGGAAACGGGGAAGGAGGGTGTGAAAGTGGGGAGGGGAAACGGGGAAGGAGGGTGGGAGGGTGGGGAGGGGAAACGGGGAAGGAGGGTGGGAGGGTGGAGAGGGGAAACGGGGAAGGAGGGTGGGAGGGTGTGGAGGGGAAACGGGGAAGGAGGGTGGGAGGGTGGGGAGGGGAAACGGGGAAGGAGGGTGGGAGGGTGGGGAGGGGAAACGGGGAAGGAGGGTGGGAGGGTGGGGAGGGGAAACGGGGGAAGGGAGA
This sequence comes from Chiloscyllium plagiosum, assembly GCF_037043375.1. Classification (NCBI taxonomy): domain Eukaryota; kingdom Metazoa; phylum Chordata; class Chondrichthyes; order Orectolobiformes; family Hemiscylliidae; genus Chiloscyllium; species Chiloscyllium plagiosum. The sequence goes on along the minus strand of NW_028270377.1, from coordinate 93,759 downwards.
GGGTGGGGAGGGGAAATGGGGAAGAAGGGTGGGAGGGTGGGAGGGGAAATGGGGGAGAAGGGTGGGAGGGTCGGGAGGGGAAATGGGGAAGAAGGGTGGGAGGGGAAACGGGGAAGGTGGGTGGGAGGGTGGGAGGGGAAACGGGGAAGGTGGGTGGGAGGGTGGGAGGGGAAACGGGGAACGAGGGTGGGAGGGTGGGAAGGGGAAACGGGGAAGGATGTTGGGAAGTTGGGGAGGGAAACAGGAAGGTGGGTGGGGAGGACAAACGAGGAAGGAGGGTGGGAGGGTGGGGAGGAGAAACGGGGGAGGAGAAACGGGGAAGGAGGGTGGGAGGGGTGGGGAGGAGAAACGGGGAGGGAGGGTGGGGAGGAGAAACGGGAAGGAGGGTGGGAGGGTGGGGAGAAGAAACGGGGAAGGAGGGTGGGAGGGTGGGGAGAAGAAACGGGGAAGGAGGGTGGGAGGGTGGGGAGGAGAAACGGGGAAGGAGGGTGGGAGGGTGGGGTGGGAAACGGGGAAGGAGGGTGGGAGGGTGGGGTGGGGAAACGGGAAGGAGGGTGGGAGGGTGGGGTGGGGAAACGGGGAAGGAGGGTGGAGGGTGGGGTGGGGAAACGGGGAAGGAGGGTGGGAGGGTGGGGTGGGGAAACGGGGAAGGAGGGTGGGAGGGTGGGGTGGGGAAACGGGGAAGGAGGTGGTGAGGGTGGGGTGGGGAAACGGGGAAGGAGGGTGGGAGGGTGGGGTGGGGAAACGGGGAAGGAGGGTGGGAGGGTGGGGTGGGGAAACGGGGAAGGAGGGTGGGAGGGTGGGGTGGGGGAAACGGGGAAGGAGGGTGGGAGGGTGGGGTGGGGAAACGGGGAAGGAGGGTGGGAGGGTGGGGTGGGGAAACGGGGAAGGAGGGTGGGAGGGTGGGGTGGGGAAACGGGGAAGGAGGGTGGGAGGGTGGGTGGGGAAACGGGGAAGGAGGGTGGGAGGGTGGGGTGGGGAAACGGGGAAGGAGGGTGGGAGGGTGGGGTGGCGATACGGGGAAGGACGGTGGGAGGGTGGGGTGGGGAAAAGGGGAAGGACGGTGGGAGGGTGGGGAGGGGAAACGGGGAGGGAGGGTGGGAGGGTGGGGAGGGGAAAAGGGGAAGGAGGGTGGTAGGGTGGGGAGGGGAAACGTGGAAGGAGGGTGCGACGGTGGGGAGGAGAAACGGGGAAGAAGGGTGAGAGGGTGTGGAGGAGAAACGGGGAAGTTGGGGAAACGGGGAAGGAGGGGAAACGGGGAAGGAGGGTGGGAGGGTGGGGTAGGGAAACGGGGAAGGAGGGTGTGAAAGTGGGGAGGGAAAACGGGGAAGGAGGGGAAAAGGGGAAGGAGGGTGGGAGGGTGGGAGGGGAAACGGGGAAGGAGGGTGGGAGGGTGGGGAGGAGAAACGGGGAAGAAGGGTGAGAGGGTGTGGAGGAGAAACGGGGAAGTTGGGGAAACGGGAAGGAGGGTGGGAGGGTGGGGAGGGGAAAAGGGGAAGAAGGAAAAGGGGAAGGAGGGGAAAAGGGGAAGGAGGGTGGGAGGTTGGGGAGGGGAAACGGGGAAGTAGGGTGGGAGGGTGGGGAGGGGTAACGGGGAAGGAGCGTGGGAGGGTGGGGAGGGGAAACGATGAAGGAGGGTGGGAGGGTGGTGAGGGGAAACGGGGAAGGAGGGTGGGAGGGTGGAGAGGGGAAACGGGGAAGGAGGTTGGGACGGTGGGGAGGGGAAACGGGAAGGAGGATGGAGGGTGGGGAGGGGAAACGGGGAGGGAGGGTGGGGAGGGGAAACGGGGAAGGAGGGTGGGAGGGTGGGGAGGGGAAACGGGGAAGGAGGGTGGAGGTGGGGAGGGGAAACGGGGAAGGAGGGTGGGAGGGTGGGAGGGGAAACGGGGAAGGAGGGTGGGAGGGTGGGGAGGGGAAACGGGGAAGGACGGTGGGAGGGTGGGGAGGGGAAACGGGGAAGGAGGGTGGGAGGGTGGGGAGGGGAAACGGGGAAGGAGGGTGGAGGGTGGGGAGGGGAAACGGGGAAGGAGGGTGGGAGGGTGGGGAGGGGAAACGGGGAAGGAGGGTGGGAGGGTGGGGAGGGGAAACGGGGAAGGAGGGTGGGAGGGTGGGGAGGGGAAACGGGGAAGGAGGGTGGGAGGGTGGGGAGGGGAAACGGGGAAGGAGGGTGGGAGGGTGGGGAGGGGAAACGGGGAAGGAGGGTGGGGAGGGGAAATGGGGAAGAAGGGTGGGAGGGTGGGGAGGGGAAATGGGGGAGAAGGGTGGGAGGGTCGGGAGGGGAAATGGGGAAGAAGGGTGGGAGGGTGGGGAGGGGAAACGGGGAAGGTGGGTGGGAGGGTGGGAGGGGAAACGGGGAACGAGGGTGGGAGGTTGGGAAGGGGAAACGGGGAAGGATGTTGGGAAGTTGGGAGGGAAACAGGGAAGGTGGGTGGGGAGGACAAACGGGGAAGGAGGGTGGGAGGGTGGGGAGGAGAAACGGGGGAGGAGAAACGGGGAAGGAGGGTGGGAGGGTGGGGAGGAGAAACGGGGAGGGAGGGTGGGGAGGAGAAACGGGGAAGGATGTGGGAGGGTGGGGAGAAGAAACGGGGAAGGAGGGTGGGAGGGTGGGGAGAAGAAACGGGGAAGGAGGGTGGGAGGGTGGGGAGGGGAAGCGGGGAATGAGGGTGGGAGGGTGGGGAGGGGAAGCGGGGAAGGAGGGTGAGGAGGAGAAACGGGGAAGGAGGGTGGGGTGGGGAAACGATGAAGGAAGGTGGGAGGGTGGGGAGGGGAAACGGGGAAGAAGGGTGGGAGGGTGGGGAGGGGAAGCGGGAATGAGGGTGGGAGGGTGGGGAGGGGAAGCGGGGAAGGAGGGTGAGGAGGAGAAACGGGGAAGGAGGGTGGGAGGGTGGGGAGGAGAAACGGGGAAGGAGTGTGGAGGGTGGAGAGGGGAAACGGGGAAGGAGGAGTGTGGGAGGGGTGGGGTGGGGAAACGGGGAAGGAGGGTGGAGGGTGGGGTGGGGAAACGGGGAAGGAGGGTGGGAGGGTGGGGTACGGAAAGGGGGAAGGGTGGGGAAGGGGGGGAAACGGGGAAGGAGGGTGGGGGGTGGGGTGGGGAAACGGGGAGGGAGGGTGGGGTGGGGTGGGAAACGGAGAAGGAGGGAGGGTGGGGTGGGGAAACGGGGAAGGAGGGTGGGGAGGGTGGGGGTGGGGTAAACGGGGAAGGAGGGTGGGAGGGTGGGTGGGTAAACGGGGAAGGAGGGTGGGAGGGTGGGGTAGGTAACCGGGAAGGAGGGTGGGAGGGTGGGGTGGGGAAACGGGGAAGGAGGGTGGGAGGGTGGGGTGGGGAAACGGGGAAGGAGGGTGGGAGGGTGGGGTGGGGAAACGGGGAAGGAGGGTGGGAGGGTGGGGTGGGGAAACGGGGAAGGAGGGTGGGAGGGTGGGGGTGGGAAAACGGGGAAGGAGGGTGGGAGGGTGGGGTGGGGAAACGGGAATGGAGGTGGGAGGGTGGGGTGGGGAAACGGGAATGGAGGTGGGTGAGGGTGGGGTGGGGAAACGGGAATGGAGGGTGGGAGGGTGGGGTCGGGAAACGGGGAAGGAGGGTGGGAGGGTGGGGTGGGGAAAAGGGGAAGGATGTGGGAGGTTGGGAGGGGAAACGGGGAGGGGGAAACGGGGAGGGGAAACGGGGAGGGAGGGTGGGAGGGTGGGGAGGGGTAAAGTGGAAGTACGGTAAGGGGGAAGGAGGGTGGGAGGGTGGGGAGGGGAACAGGGGAAGGAGGGTGGGAGGGTGGGGAGGGGAAAAGGGGAAGGAGGGTGGGAGGGTGGGGAGGGGAAAAGGGGAAGAGGGGAAACGGGGAAGGAGGGTGCGAGGGTGGGGAGGAGAAACGGGGAAGAAGGGTGAGAGGGTGTGGAGGAGAAACGGGGAAGTTAGGAAACGGGGAAGGAGGGGAAACGGGGAAGGAGGGTGGGAGGGTGGGGTAGGGAATCGGGGAAGGAGGAGGGTGTGAAAGTGGGGAGGGGAAACGGGGAAGGAGGGGAAAAGGGGAAGAAGGAAAAGGGTAAGTAGGGTGGGAGGGTGTGGAGGGGAAAAGGGGAAGGAGGGTGGAGGTTGGGAGGGGAAACGGGGAAGGAGGGTGGGAGGGTGGGGTGGGGAAACGGGGAAGGAGGGTGGGAGGGTTGGGGAGGGGGAAACGGGGAAGTAGGGTGGGAGGGTGGGAGGGGAAACGGGGGAAGGAGGGTGGGAGGGTGGGGAGGGGAAACGGGGAAGGAAGGTGGGAGGGTGGGGAGGGGAAACGGGGAAGGAGGGTGGGAGAGGGTGGGAGGGGAAACGGGGAAGGAGGGTGGGAGGGTGGGGAGGAGAAACGGGGAAGAAGGGTGAGAGGGTGTGGAGGAGAAACGGGGAAGTTGGGGAAACGGGGAAGGGAGGGTGGGGGGGTGTGGAGGGGGAAAGGGGAAGCAGGGTGGGAGGGTTGGGGAGGGGAAAAGGGGAAGGAGGGTGGGAGGGTGGGGAGGGAAACGGGGAAGGAGGGTGCGAGGGTGGGGAGGAGAAACGGTGAAGAAGGGTGGAGAGGGTGTGGAGGAGAACGGGGAAGTTTGGGAAACGGGGAAGGAGGGGAAACGGGGAAGGAGGGTGGGAGGGTGGGGTAGGGAAACGGGGAAGGAGGGTGTGAAAGTGGGGAGGGGAAACGGGGAAGGAGGGGAAAAGGGGAAGGAGGGTGGGAGGGTGGGGAGGGGAAACGGGGAAGGAGGGTGGGAGGGTGGGGAGGAGAAACGGGAAGAAGGGTGAGAGGGTGTGGAGAAGAAACGGGGAAGTTGGGGAAACGGGGAAGGAGGGTGGGAGGGTGGGGAAGGGGAAAAGGGGAAGAGGGAAAAGGGAAGGAGGGTGGGGAGGGTGGGAGGGGAAACGGGGAAGTAGGGTGGGAGGGTGGGGAGGGGTAACGGGGAAGGAGGGTGCGAGGGTGGGGAGGGGAAACGATGAATGGAGGTGCGAGGGTGGGGAGGGGAAACGGATGAAGGAGGGTGCGAGGGTGGTGAGGGGAAACGGGGAAGGAGGGTGGGAGGGTGGGGAGGGGAAACGGGGAAGGAGGGTGGGAGGGTGGGGAGGGGAAACGGGGAAGGAGGGTGGGAGGGTGGGGAGGGGAAACGGGGAAGGAGGGTGGGAGGGTGGGGAGGGGAAACGGGAAGGAGGGTGGGAGGGTGGGGAGGGGAAACGGGGAAGGAGGGGAACGGGGAAGGGGGGTGGGAGGGTGGGGAGGGGAAACGGGGAAGGAGGGTGGGAGGGTGGGGAGGGGAAACGGGGAAGGAGGGTGGGAGGGTGGGGAGGGGAAACGGGGAAGGAGGGTGGGGAGGGGGAAACGGGAAGGAGGGTGGGAGGGTGGGGAGGGGAAACGGGGAAGGAGGGTGGGAGGGTGGGGGAGGGGAAACGGGGAAGGAGGGGAAACGGGAAAGGAGGGGAAACGGGGAAGGAGGGTGGGAGGGTGGGGAGGGGAAACGGGGAAGGAGGGTGGGAGGGTGGGGAGGGGAAACGGGGAAGGAGGGTGGGAGGGTGGGGGAGGGGAAACGGGGAAGGAGGGTGGGGAGGGGAAATGGGGAAGAAGGGGTGGGAGGGTGGGGAGGGGAAATGGGGGAGAAGGGTGGGAGGGTCGGGAGGGGAAATGGGGAAGAAGGGTGGGAGGGGTGGGGAGGGGAAACGGGAAGGTGGGTGGAAGGTGGGTGGGAGGGTGGGAGGGGAAACGGGGAACGAGGGTGGGAGGGTGGGAAGGGGAAACGGGGAAGGATGTTGGGAAGTTGGGGGAGGGAAACAGGGAAGGTGGGTGGGGAGGACAAACGGGGAAGGAGGGTGGGAGGGTGGGGAGGAGAAACGGGGGAGGAGAAACGGGAAAGGAGGGTGGGAGGGTGGGGAGGAGAAACGGGGAGGAGGGTGGGGAGGAGAAACGGGGAAGGAGGGTGGGAGGGTGGGGAGGAGAAACGGGGAAGGAGGGTGGGAGGGTGGGGAGGAGAACGGGGAAGGAGGGTGGGAGGGTGGGGAGGAGAAACGGGGAAGGAGGGTGGGAGGGTGGGGAGGAGAAACGGGGAAGGAGGGTGGGAGGGTGGGGAGAAGAAACGGGGAAGGAGGGTGGGAGGGTGGGGAGGAGAAACGGGGAAGGAGGGTGAGAGGGTGTGGAGGAGAATCGGGGAAGGAGGGGAAACGGGGAAGGAGGGGAAACAGGGAAGGAGGGTGGGAGGGTGGGGAGGGGAAACAGGGAAGGAGGGTGGGAGGGTGGGGAGGGGAAACGGGGAAGGAGGGGAAACGGGGAAGGAGGGTGGGAGGGTGGGGAGGGGAAACGGGGAAGGAGGGTGGGAGGGTGGGGAGGGGAAACGGGGAAGGAGGGTGGGAGGGTGGGGAGGGGAAACGGGGAAGGAGGGGAAACGGGGAAGGAGGGTGGGAGTGTGGGGAGGGGAAAAGGGGAAGGTGGGTGGAAGTGTGGGGACGGGAAACGGGGAAGGAGGGTGGGAGTGTGGGGACGGGAAACGGGGAAGGAGGGTGGTAGGGTGGGTAGGGGAAACGGGGAAGGAGGGTGGGGAGGGGAAACGGGGAAGAAGGGTGGGAGGGTGGGGAGGGGAAACGGGGAAGAAGGGTGGGAGGGTGGGGAGGGGAAACCGGGAAGAAGGGTGGGAGGGTGGGGAGGGGAAGCGGGGAATGAGGGTGGGAGGGTGGGGAGGAGAAACGGGGAAGGAGGGTGAGGAGGAGAAACGGGGAAGGAGGGTGGGAGGGTGGGGAGGAGAAACGGGGAAGGAGGGTGGGAGGGTGGGAAGGAGAAACGGGGAAGGAGGGTGGGAGGGTGGGAAGGAGAAACGGGGAAGGAGGGTGGGAGGGTGGGGAGGAGAAACGGGGAAGGAGGGTGGGGAGGAGAAACGGGGAAGGAGGGTGGGAGGGCGGGGAGGAGAAACGGGGAAGGAGGGTGGGAGGGTGGGGAGGAGAAACGGGAAAGAAGGTTGGGATGGGGAAACGGGGAAGGAGGGTGGGAGGGTGGGGTGGGGAAACGGGGAAGGAGGGTGGGAGGGTGGGGTGGGGAAACGGGGAAGGAGGGTGGGAGGGTGGGGTGGGGAAACGGGGAAGGAGGGTGGGAGGGTGGGGTGGGGAAACGGGGAAGGAGGGTGGGAGGGTGGGGTGGGGAAACGGGGAAGGAGGGTGGGAGGGTGGGGTGGGGAAACGGGGAAGGAGGGTGGGAGGGTGGGGTGGGGAAACGGGGAAGGAGGGTGGGAGGGTGGGGTGGGGAAACGGGGAAGGAGGGTGGGAGGGTGGGGTGGGGAAACGGGGAAGGAGGGTGGGAGGGTGGGGTGGGGAAACGGGGAAGGAGGGTGGGAGGGTGGGGTGGGGAAACGGGGAAGGAGGGTGGGAGGGTGGGGTGGGGAAACGGGGAAGGAGGGTGGGAGGGTGGGGTGGGGAAACGGGGAAGGAGGTTGGGAGGGTGGGGTCGGGAAACGGGGAAGGAGGGTGGGAGGGTGGGGTCGGGAAACGGGGAAGGAGGGTGGGAGGGTGGGGTCGGGAAACGGGGAAGGAGGGTGGGAGGGTGCGGTGGGGAAACGGGGAAGGAGGGTGGGAGGGTGGGGTGGGGAAACGGGGAAGGAGGGTGGGAGGGTGGGGTGGGGAAACGGGAATGGATGGTGGGAGGGTGGGGTGGGGAAACGGGGAAGGAGGGTGGGAGGGTGGGATGGGGAAACGGGGAAGGAGGGTGGGAGGGTGGGGTGGGGAAACGGGGAAGGAGGGTGGGAGGGTGGGGTGGGGAAACGGGGAAGGAGGGTGGGAGGGTGGGGTGGGGAAACGGGGAAGGAGGGTGGGAGGGTGGGGTGGGGTAACGGGAAAGGAGGGTGGGAGGGTGGGGTGGGGAAACGGGGAAGGAGGGTGGGAGGGTGGGGTGGGGAAACGGGGAAGGAGGGTGGGAGGGTGGGGTGGGGAAACGGGGAAGGAGGGTGGGAGGGTGGGGTGGGGAAACGGGGAAGGAGGGTGGGAGGGTGCGGTGGGGAAACGGGGAAGGAGGGTGGGAGGGTGGGGTGGCGATACGGGGAAGGACGGTGGGAGGGTGGGGTGGGGAAAAGGGGAAGGATGGTGGGAGGGTGGGGAGGGGAAACGGGGAGGGAGGGTGGAAGGGTGGGGAGGGGTAAAGTGGAAGTACGGAAAAGGGGAAGGAGGGTGGGAGGGTGGGGAGGGGAAAAGGGGAAGGAGGGTGGGAGGGTGGGGAGGGGAAACGGGGAAGGAGGGTGCGAGGGTGGGGAGGAGAAACGGGGAAGAAGGGTGAGAGGGTGTGGAGGAGAAACGGGGAAGTTGGGGAAACGGGGAAGGAGGGGAAACGGGGAAGGAGGGTGTGAAAGTGGGGAGGGGAAACGGGGAAGGAGGGGAAAAGGGGAAGAAGGGAAAAGGGTAAGTAGGGTGGGAGGGTGTGGAGGGGAAAAGGGGAAGGAGGGTGGGAGGATGGGGAGGGGAAACGGGGAAGGAGGGTGGGAGGTTGGGGAGGGGAAACGGGGAAGGAGGGTGGGAGGGTGGGGAGGGGAAACGGGGAAGGAGGGTGGGAGGGTGGGGAGGAGAAACGGGGAAGGAGGGTGGGAGGGTGGGGAGGAGAAACGGGGAAGGAGGGTGGGAGGGTGGGGAGGAGAAACGGGGAAGGAGGGTGGGAGGGTGGGGAGGAGAAACGGGGAAGGAGGGTGGGAGGGTGGGGAGGGGAAACGGGGAAGGAGGGGAAACGGGGAAGGAGGGTGGGAGGGTGGGGAGGGGAAACGGGGAAGGAGGGTGGGAGGGTGGGGAGGGGAAACGGGGAAGGAGGGTGGGAGGGTGGGGAGGGGAAACAGGGAAGGAGGGTGGGAGGGTGGGGAGGGGAAACGGGGAAGGAGGGTGGGAGGGTGGGGAGGGGAAACGGGGAAGGAGGGTGGGAGGGTGGGGAGGGGAAACGGGGAAGGAGGGTGGGGAGGGGAAATGGGGAAGAAGGGTGGGAGGGTGGGGAGGGGAAATGGGGGAGAAGGGTGGGAGGGTCGGGAGGGGAAATGGGGAAGAAGGGTGGGAGGGTGGGGAGGGGAAACGGGGAAGGTGGGTGGGAGGGTGGGAGGGGAAACGGGGAACGAGGGTGGGAGGGTGGGAAGGGGAAACGGGGAAGGATGTTGGGAAGTTGGGGAGGGAAACAGGGAAGGTGGGTGGGGAGGACAAACGGGGAAGGAGGGTGGGAGGGTGGGGAGGAGAAAGGGGGGAGGAGAAACGGGGAAGGAGGGTGGGAGGGTGGGGAGGAGAAACGGGGAGGGAGGGTGGGAGGGTGGGGTGGGGAAACGGGGAAGGAGGGTGGGAGGGTGGGGTGGCGATACGGGGAAGGACGGTGGGAGGGTGGGGTGGGGAAAAGGGGAAGGACGGTGGGAGGGTGGGGAGGGGAAACGGGGAGGGAGGGTGGGAGGGTGGGGAGGGGTAAAGTGGAAGTACGGAAAAGGGGAAGGAGGGTGGGAGGGTGGGGAGGGGAAAAGGGGAAGGAGGGTGGGAGGGTGGGGAGGGGAAACGTGGAAGGAGGGTGCGAGGGTGGGGAGGAGAAACGGGGAAGAAGGGTGAGAGGGTGTGGAGGAGAAACGGGGAAGTTGGGGAAACGGGGAAGGAGGGGAAACGGGGAAGGAGGGTGGGAGGGTGGGGTAGGGAAACGGGGAAGGAGGGTGTGAAAGTGGGGAGGGGAAACGGGGAAGGAGGGGAAAAGGGGAAGGAGGGTGGGAGGGTGGGGAGGGGAAACGGGGAAGGAGGGTGGGAGGGTGGGGAGGAGAAACGGGGAAGAAGGGTGAGAGGGTGTGGAGGAGAAACGGGGAAGTTGGGGAAACGGGGAAGGAGGGTGGGAGGGTGGGGAGGGGAAAAGTGGAAGTACGGAAAAGGGGAAGGAGGGTGGGAGGGTGGGGAGGGGAAAAGGGGAAGGAGGGTGGGAGGGTGGGGAGGGGAAACGTGGAAGGAGGGTGCGAGGGTGGGGAGGAGAAACGGGGAAGAAGGGTGAGAGGGTGTGGAGGAGAAACGGGGAAGTTGGGGAAACGGGGAAGGAGGGGAAACGGGGAAGGAGGGTGGGAGGGTGGGGTAGGGAAACGGGGAAGGAGGGTGTGAAAGTGGGGAGGGGAAACGGGGAAGGAGGGGAAAAGGGGAAGGAGGGTGGGAGGGTGGGGAGGGGAAACGGGGAAGGAGGGTGGGAGGGTGGGGAGGAGAAACTGGGAAGAAGGGTGAGAGGGTGTGGAGGAGAAACGGGGAAGTTGGGGAAACGGGGAAGGAGGGTGGGAGGGTGGGGAGGGGAAAAGGGGAAGAAGGGAAAAGGGGAAGGAGGGTGGGAGGGTGGGGAGGGGAAAAGGGGAAGGAGGGTGGGAGGTTGGGGAGGGGAAACGGGGAAGTAGGGTGGGAGGGTGGGGAGGGGTAACGGGGAAGGAGGGTGGGAGGGTGGGGAGGGGAAACGATGAAGGAGGGTGGGAGGGTGGTGAGGGGAAACGGGGAAGGAGGGTGGGAGGGTGGAGAGGGGAAACGGGGAAGGAGGGTGGGACGGTGGGGAGGGGAAACGGGGAAGGAGGATGGGAGGGTGGGGAGGGGAAACGGGGAAGGAGGGTGGGAGGGTGGGGAGGGGAAACGGGGAAGGAGGGTGGGAGGGTGGGGAGGGGAAACGGGGAAGGAGGGTGGGAGGGTGGGGAGGGGAAACGGGGAAGGAGGGTGGGAGGGTGGGGAGGGGAAACGGGGAAGGAGGGTGGGAGGGTGGGGAGGGGAAACGGGGAAGGAGGGTGGGAGGGTGGGGAGGGGAAACGGGGAAGGAGGGTGGGAGGGTGGGGAGGGGAAACGGGGAAGGAGGGTGGGAGGGTGGGGAGGGGAAACGGGGAAGGAGGGTGGGAGGGTGGGGAGGGGAAACGGGGAAGGAGGGTGGGAGGGTGGGGAGGGGAAACGGGGAAGGAGGGTGGGAGGGTGGGGAGGGGAAACGGGGAAGGAGGGTGGGAGGGTGGGGAGGGGAAACGGGGAAGGAGGGTGGGAGGGTGGGGAGAGGAAACGGGGAAGGAGGGTGGGAGGGTGGGGAGAGGAAACGGGGAAGGAGGGTGGGAGGGTGGGGAGAGGAAACGGGGAAGGAGGGTGGGAGGGTGGGGAGGGGAAACGGGGAAGGAGGGTGGGAGGGTGGGGAGGGGAAACGGGGAAGGAGGGTGGGAGGGTGGGGAGGGGAAACGGGGAAGGAGGGTGGGAGGGTGGGGAGGGGAAACGGGGAAGGAGGGTGGGAGGGTGGGGAGGGGAAACGGGGAAGGAGGGTGGGGAGGGGAAATGGGGAAGAACGGTGGGAGGGTGGGGAGGGGAAATGGGGGAGAAGGGTGGGAGGGTCGGGAGGGGAAATGGGGAAGAAGGGTGGGAGGGTGGGGAGGGGAAACGGGGAAGGTGGGTGGGAGGATGGGAGGGGAAACGGGAAACGAGGGTGGGAGGTTGGGAAGGGGAAACGGGGAAGGATGTTGGGAAGTTGGGGAGGGAAACAGGGAAGGTGGGTGGGGAGGACAAACGGGGAAGGAGGGTGGGAGGGGGGGGACGAGAAACGGGGGAGGAGAAACGGGGAAGGAGGGTGGGAGGGTGGGGAGGAGAAACGGGGAGGGAGGGTGGGGAGGAGAAACGGGGAAGGAGGTGGGAGGGTGGGGAGAAGAAACGGGGAAGGAGGGTGGGAGGGTGGGGAGAAGAAACGGGGAAGGAGGGTGGGAGGGTGGGGAGAAGAAACGGGGAAGGAGGGTGGGAGGGTGGGGAGGAGAAACGGGGAAGGAGGGTGAGAGGGTGTGGAGGAGAAACGGGGAAGGAGGGGAAACGGGGAAGGAGGGTGGGAGGGTGGGGAGGGGAAACGGGGAAGGAGGGTGGGAGGGTGGGGAGGGGAAACGGGGAAGGAGGGTGGGAGGGTGGGGAGGGGAAACGGGGAAGGAGGGTGGGAGGGTGGGGAGGGGAAACGGGGAAGGAGGGTGGGAGGGTGGGGAGGGGAAACGGGGAAGGAGGGTGGGAGGGTGGGGTGGGGAAACGGGAAAGGAGGGTGGGAGGGTTGGGTGGGGAAACGGGGAAGGAGGGTGTGAAAGTGGGGAGGGGAAACGGGGAAGGATGGTGGGAGGGTGGGGTGGGGAAACGGGAAAGGAGGGTGGGAGGGTGGGCTGGGGAAACGGGGAAGGAGGGTGGGAGGGTGGGGTGGGGAAACGGGGAAGGAGGGTGGGAGGGTGGGGTGGGGAAACGGGGAAGGAGGGTGGGAGGGTGGGGTGGGGAAACGGGGAAGGAGGGTGGGAGGGTGGGGTGGGGAAACGGGGAAGGAGGGTGGGAGGGTGGGGTGGGGAAACGGGGAAGGAGGGTGGGAGGGTGGGGTGGGGAAACGGGGAAGGAGGGTGGGAGGGTGGGGTGGGGAAACGGGGAAGGAGGGTGGGAGGGTGGGGTGGGGAAACGGGGAAGGAGGGTGGGAGGGTGGGGTGGGGAAACGGGGAAGGAGGGTGGGAGGGTGGGGTGGGGAAACGGGGAAGGAGGGTGGGAGGGTGGGGTGGCGATACGGGGAAGGACGGTGGGAGGGTGGGGTGGGGAAAAGGGGAAGGACGGTGGGAGGGTGGGGAGGGGAAACGGGGAGGGAGGGTGGGAGGGTGGGGAGGGGAAAAGGGGAAGGAGGGTGGTAGGGTGGGGAGGGGAAACGTGGAAGGAGGGTGCGACGGTGGGGAGGAGAAACGGGGAAGAAGGGTGAGAGGGTGTGGAGGAGAAACGGGGAAGTTGGGGAAACGGGGAAGGAGGGGAAACGGGGAAGGAGGGTGGGAGGGTGGGGTAGGGAAACGGGGAAGGAGGGTGTGAAAGTGGGGAGGGGAAACGGGGAAGGAGGGGAAAAGGGGAAGGAGGGTGGGGAGGGGAAACGGGGAAGGAGGGTGGGAGGGTGGGGAGGAGAAACGGGGAAGAAGGGTGAGAGGGTGTGGAGGAGAAACGGGGAAGTTGGGGAAACGGGGAAGGAGGGGAAAAGGGGAAGAAGGGTAAAGGGGAAGGAGGGTGGGAGGGTGGGGAGAGGAAACGGGGAAGGAGGGTGGGAGGGTGGGGAGAGGAAACGGGGAAGGAGGGTGGGAGGGTGGGGAGAGGAAACGGGGAAGGAGGGTGGGAGGGTGGGGAGGGGAAACGGGGAAGGAGGGTGGGAGGGTGGGGAGGGGAAACGGGGAAGGAGGGTGGGAGGGTGGGGAGGGGAAACGGGGAAGGAGGGTGGGGAGGGGAAATGGGGAAGAACGGTGGGAGGGTGGGGAGGGGAAATGGGGGAGAAGGGTGGGAGGGTCGGGAGGGGAAATGGGGAAGAAGGGTGGGAGGGTGGGGAGGGGAAACGGGGAAGGTGGGTGGGAGGGTGGGAGGGGAAACGGGAAACGAGGGTGGGAGGTTGGGAAGGGGAAACGGGGAAGGATGTTGGGAAGTTGGGGAGGGAAACAGGGAAGGTGGGTGGGGAGGACAAACGGGGAAGGAGGGTGGGAGGGTGGGGACGAGAAACGGGGGAGGAGAAACGGGGAAGGAGGGTGGGAGGGTGGGGAGGAGAAACGGGGAGGGAGGGTGGGGAGGAGAAACGGGGAAGGAGGTGGGAGGGTGGGGAGAAGAAACGGGGAAGGAGGGTGGGAGGGTGGGGAGAAGAAACGGGGAAGGAGGGTGGGAGGGTGGGGAGAAGAAACGGGGAAGGAGGGTGGGAGGGTGGGGAGGAGAAACGGGGAAGGAGGGTGAGAGGGTGTGGAGGAGAAACGGGGAAGGAGGGGAAACGGGGAAGGAGGGTGGGAGGGTGGGGAGGGGAAACGGGGAAGGAGGGTGGGAGGGTGGGGAGGGGAAACGGGGAAGGAGGGTGGGAGGGTGGGGAGGGGAAACGGGGAAGGAGGGTGGGAGGGTGGGGTGGGGAAACGGGAAAGGAGGGTGGGAGGGTTGGGTGGGGAAACGGGGAAGGAGGGTGTGAAAGTGGGGAGGGGAAACGGGGAAGGATGGTGGGAGGGTGGGGTGGGGAAACGGGAAAGGAGGGTGGGAGGGTGGGGTGGGGAAACGGGGAAGGAGGGTGGGAGGGTGGGGTGGGGAAACGGGGAAGGAGGGTGGGAGGGTGGGGTGGGGAAACGGGGAAGGAGGGTGGGAGGGTGGGGTGGGGAAACGGGGAAGGAGGGTGGGAGGGTGGGGTGGGGAAACGGGGAAGGAGGGTGGGAGGGTGGGGTGGGGAAACGGGGAAGGAGGGTGGGAGGGTGGGGTGGGGAAACGGGGAAGGAGGGTGGGAGGGTGGGGTGGGGAAACGGGGAAGGAGGGTGGGAGGGCGGGGTGGGGAAACGGGGAAGGAGGGTGGGAGGGTGGGGTGGGGAAACGGGGAAGGAGGGTGGGAGGGTGGGGTGGGGAAACGGGGAAGGAGGGTGGGAGGGTGGGGTGGGGAAACGGGGAAGGAGGGTGGGAGGGTGGGGTGGCGATACGGGGAAGGACGGTGGGAGGGTGGGGTGGGGAAAAGGGGAAGGACGGTGGGAGGGTGGGGAGGGGAAACGGGGAGGGAGGGTGGGAGGGTGGGGAGGGGAAAAGGGGAAGGAGGGTGGTAGGGTGGGGAGGGGAAACGTGGAAGGAGGGTGCGACGGTGGGGAGGAGAAACGGGGAAGAAGGGTGAGAGGGTGTGGAGGAGAAACGGGGAAGTTGGGGAAACGGGGAAGGAGGGGAAACGGGGAAGGAGGGTGGGAGGGTGGGGTAGGGAAACGGGGAAGGAGGGTGTGAAAGTGGGGAGGGGAAACGGGGAAGGAGGGGAAAAGGGGAAGGAGGGTGGGAGGGTGGGGAGGGGAAACGGGGAAGGAGGGTGGGAGGGTGGGGAGGAGAAACGGGGAAGAAGGGTGAGAGGGTGTGGAGGAGAAACGGGGAAGTTGGGGAAACGGGGAAGGAGGGGAAAAGGGGAAGAAGGGTAAAGGGGAAGGAGGGTGGGAGGGTGGGGAGGGGAAAAGGGGAAGGAGGGTGGGAGGTTGGGGAGGGGAAACGGGGAAGTAGGGTGGGAGGGTGGGGAGGGGTAACGGGGAAGGAGGGTGGGAGGGTGGGGAGGGGAAACGATGAAGGAGGGTGGGAGGGTGGTGAGGGGAAACGGGGAAGGAGGGTGGGAGGGTGGAGAGGGGAAATGGGGAAGGAGGGTGGGACGGTGGGGAGGGGAAACGGGGAAGGAGGGTGGGAGGGTGGGGCGGAGAAACGGGGAAGAAGGGTGAGAGGGTGGGGTGGGGAAACGGGGAAGGAGGGTGTGAAAGTGGGGAGGGGAAACGGGGAAGGAGGGTGGGAGGGTGGGGAGGGGAAACGGGGAAGGAGGGTGGGAGGGTGGGGAGGGGAAACGGGGAAGGAGGGTGGGAGGGTGGGGAGGGGAAACGGGGAAGGAGGGTGGGAGGGTGGGGTGGGGAAACGGGAAAGGAGGGTGGGAGGGTTGGGTGGGGAAACGGGGAAGGAGGGTGTGAAAGTGGGGAGGGGAAACGGGGAAGGATGGTGGGAGGGTGGGGTGGGGAAACGGGAAAGGAGGGTGGGAGGGTGGGGTGGGGAAACGGGGAAGGAGGGTGGGAGGGTGGGGTGGGGAAACGGGGAAGGAGGGTGGGAGGGTGGGGTGGGGAAACGGGGAAGGAGGGTGGGAGGGTGGGGTGGGGAAACGGGGAAGGAGGGTGGGAGGGTGGGGTGGGGAAACGGGGAAGGAGGGTGGGAGGGTGGGGTGGGGAAACGGGGAAGGAGGGTGGGAGGGTGGGGTGGGGAAACGGGGAAGGAGGGTGGGAGGGTGGGGTGGGGAAACGGGGAAGGAGGGTGGGAGGGTGGGGTGGCGATACGGGGAAGGACGGTGGGAGGGTGGGGTGGGGAAAAGGGGAAGGACGGTGGGAGGGTGGGGAGGGGAAACGGGGAGGGAGGGTGGGAGGGTGGGGAGGGGAAAAGGGGAAGGAGGGTGGTAGGGTGGGGAGGGGAAACGTGGAAGGAGGGTGCGACGGTGGGGAGGAGAAACGGGGAAGAAGGGTGAGAGGGTGTGGAGGAGAAACGGGGAAGTTGGGGAAACGGGGAAGGAGGGGAAACGGGGAAGGAGGGTGGGAGGG
Source organism: Chiloscyllium plagiosum (assembly GCF_037043375.1). Lineage (NCBI taxonomy): Eukaryota > Metazoa > Chordata > Chondrichthyes > Orectolobiformes > Hemiscylliidae > Chiloscyllium > Chiloscyllium plagiosum. The sequence goes on along the minus strand of NW_028270377.1, from coordinate 77,757 downwards.
TGGGGTAGGGAAACGGGGAAGGAGGGTGTGAAAGTGGGGAGGGGAAACGGGGAAGGAGGGGAAAAGGGGAAGGAGGGTGGGAGGGTGGGGAGGGGAAACGGGGAAGGAGGGTGGGAGGGTGGGGAGGAGAAACGGGGAAGAAGGGTGAGAGGGTGTGGAGGAGAAACGGGGAAGTTGGGGAAACGGGGAAGGAGGGGAAAAGGGGAAGAAGGGTAAAGGGGAAGGAGGGTGGGAGGGTGGGGAGGGGAAAAGGGGAAGGAGGGTGGGAGGTTGGGGAGGGGAAACGGGGAAGTAGGGTGGGAGGGTGGGGAGGGGTAACGGGGAAGGAGGGTGGGAGGGTGGGGAGGGGAAACGATGAAGGAGGGTGGGAGGGTGGTGAGGGGAAACGGGGAAGGAGGGTGGGAGGGTGGAGAGGGGAAATGGGGAAGGAGGGTGGGACGGTGGGGAGGGGAACCGGGGAAGGAGGGTGGGAGGGTGGGGAGGGGAAACGGGGAAGGAGGGTGGGAGGGTGGGGAGGGGAAACGGGGAAGGAGGGTGGGAGGGTGGGGAGGGGAAACGGGGAAGGAGGGTGGGAGGGTGGGGAGGGGAAACGGGGAAGGAGGGTGGGAGGGTGGGGAGGGGAAACGGGGAAGGAGGGTGGGAGGGTGGGGAGGGGAAACGGGGAAGGAGGGTGGGAGGGTGGGGAGGGGAAACGGGGAAGGAGGGTGGGAGGGTGGGGAGGGGAAACGGGGAAGGAGGGTGGGAGGGTGGGGAGGGGAAACGGGGAAGGAGGGTGGGAGGGTGGGGAGGGGAAACGGGGAAGGAGGGTGGGGAGCGGAAATGGGGAATAAGGGTGGGAGGGTGGGGAGGGGAAATGGGGGAGAAGGGTGGGAGGGTCGGGAGGGGAAATGGGGAAGAAGGGTGGGAGGGTGGGGAGGGGAAACGGGGAAGGTGGGTGGGAGGGTGGGAGGGGAAACGGGGAACGAGGGTGGGAGGTTGGGAGGGGGAAACGGGGAAGGATGTTGGGAAGTTGGGGAGGGAAACAGGGAAGGTGGGTGGGGAGGACAAACGGGGGAGGAGAAACGGGGAAGGAGGGTGGGAGGGTGGGGAGGAGAAACGGGGAGGGAGGGTGGGGAGGAGAAACGGGGAAGGAGGTGGGAGGGTGGGGAGAAGAAACGGGGAAGGAGGGTGGGAGGGTGGGGAGAAGAAACGGGGAAGGAGGGTGGGAGGGTGGGGAGAAGAAACGGGGAAGGAGGGTGGGAGGGTGGGGAGAAGAAACGGGGAAGGAGGGTGGGAGGGTGGGGAGGAGAAACGGGGAAGGAGGGTGAGAGGGTGTGGAGGAGAAACGGGGAAGGAGGGGAAACGGGGAAGGAGGGGAAACAGGGAAGGAGGGTGGGAGGGTGGGGAGGGGAAACGGGGAAGGAGGGGAAACGGGGAAGGAGGGTGGGAGGGTGGGGAGGGGTAAAGTGGAAGTACGGAAAAGGGGAAGGAGGGTTGGAGGGTGGGGAGGGGAAAAGGGGAAGGAGGGTGGGAGGGTGGGGAGGGGAAAAGGGGAAGGAGGGTGGGAGGGTGGGGAGGGGAAACGGGGAAGGAGGGTGCGAGGGTGGGGAGGAGAAACGGGGAAGAAGGGTGAGAGGGTGTGGAGGAGAAACGGGGAAGTTAGGGAAACGGGGAAGGAGGGGAAACGGGGAAGGAGGGTGGGAGGGTGGGGTAGGGAAACGGGGAAGGAGGGTGTGAAAGTGGGGAGGGGAAACGGGGAAGGAGGGGAAAAGGGGAAGAAGGGAAAAGGGTAAGTAGGGTGGGAGGGTGTGGAGGGGAAAAGGGGAAGGAGGGTGGGAGGTTGGGGAGGGGAAACGGGGAAGGAGGGTGGGAGGGTGGGGAGGGGAAACGGGGAAGGAGGGGGGGAGGGTGGGGAGGGGAAACGGGGAAGGAGGGTGGGAGGGTGGGGAGGGGAAACGGGGAAGGAGGGTGGGAGGGTGGGGAGGGGAAACGGGGAAGGAGGGTGGGAGGGTGGGGAGGGGAAACGGGGAAGGAGGGTGGGAGGGTGGGGAGGGGAAACGGGGAAGGAGGGTGGGAGGGTGGGGAGGGGAAACGGGGAAGGAGGGTGGGAGGGTGGGGAGGGGAAACGGGGAAGGAGGGTGGGAGGGTGGGGAGGGGAAACGGGGAAGGAAGGTGGGAGGGTGGGGAGGGGAAACGGGGAAGGAGGGTGGGAGGGTGGGGAGGGGAAACGGGGAAGTTGGGGAAACGGGGAAGGAGGGTGGGAGGGTGTGGAGGGGAAAAGGGGAAGGAGGGTGGGAGGGTGGGGAGGGGAAAAGGGGAAGGAGGGTGGGAGGGTGGGGAGGGGAAACGGGGAAGGAGGGTGCGAGGGTGGGGAGGAGAAACGGGGAAGAAGGGTGAGAGGGTGTGGAGGAGAAACGGGGAAGTTGGGGAAACGGGGAAGGAGGGGAAACGGGGAAGGAGGGTCGGAGGGTGGGGTAGGGAAACGGGGAAGGAGGGTGTGAAAGTGGGGAGGGGAAAGGGGGAAGGAGGGGAAAAGGGGAAGGAGGGTGGGAGGGTGGGGAGGGGAAACGGGGAAGAAGGGTGAGAGGGTGTGGAGAAGAAACGGGGAAGTTGGGGAAACGGGGAAGGAGGGGAAAAGGGGAAGGAGGGTGGGAGGGTGGGGAGGGGAAACGGGGAAGGAGGGTGGGAGGGTGGGGAGGAGAAACGGGGAAGAAGGGTGAGAGGGTGTGGAGGAGAAACGGGGAAGTTGGGGAAACGGGGAAGGAGGGTGGGAGGGTGGGGAGGGGAAAAGTGGAAGTACGGAAAAGGGGAAGGAGGGTGGGAGGGTGGGGAGGGGAAAAGGGGAAGGAGGGTGGGAGGGTGGGGAGGGGAAACGTGGAAGGAGGGTGCGAGGGTGGGGAGGAGAAACGGGGAAGAAGGGTGAGAGGGTGTGGAGGAGAAACGGGGAAGTTGGGGAAACGGGGAAGGAGGGGAAACGGGGAAGGAGGGTGGGAGGGTGGGGTAGGGAAACGGGGAAGGAGGGTGTGAAAGTGGGGAGGGGAAACGGGGAAGGAGGGGAAAAGGGGAAGGAGGGTGGGAGGGTGGGGAGGGGAAACGGGGAAGGAGGGTGGGAGGGTGGGGAGGAGAAACTGGGAAGAAGGGTGAGAGGGTGTGGAGGAGAAACGGGGAAGTTGGGGAAACGGGGAAGGAGGGTGGGAGGGTGGGGAGGGGAAAAGGGGAAGAAGGGAAAAGGGGAAGGAGGGTGGGAGGGTGGGGAGGGGAAAAGGGGAAGGAGGGTGGGAGGTTGGGGAGGGGAAACGGGGAAGTAGGGTGGGAGGGTGGGGAGGGGTAACGGGGAAGGAGGGTGGGAGGGTGGGGAGGGGAAACGATGAAGGAGGGTGGGAGGGTGGTGAGGGGAAACGGGGAAGGAGGGTGGGAGGGTGGAGAGGGGAAACGGGGAAGGAGGGTGGGACGGTGGGGAGGGGAAACGGGGAAGGAGGATGGGAGGGTGGGGAGGGGAAACGGGGAAGGAGGGTGGGAGGGTGGGGAGGGGAAACGGGGAAGGAGGGTGGGAGGGTGGGGAGGGGAAACGGGGAAGGAGGGTGGGAGGGTGGGGAGGGGAAACGGGGAAGGAGGGTGGGAGGGTGGGGAGGGGAAACGGGGAAGGAGGGTGGGAGGGTGGGGAGGGGAAACGGGGAAGGAGGGTGGGAGGGTGGGGAGGGGAAACGGGGAAGGAGGGTGGGAGGGTGGGGAGGGGAAACGGGGAAGGAGGGTGGGAGGGTGGGGAGGGGAAACGGGGAAGGAGGGTGGGAGGGTGGGGAGGGGAAACGGGGAAGGAGGGTGGGAGGGTGGGGAGGGGAAACGGGGAAGGAGGGTGGGAGGGTGGGGAGGGGAAACGGGGAAGGAGGGTGGGAGGGTGGGGAGGGGAAACGGGGAAGGAGGGTGGGAGGGTGGGGAGAGGAAACGGGGAAGGAGGGTGGGAGGGTGGGGAGAGGAAACGGGGAAGGAGGGTGGGAGGGTGGGGAGAGGAAACGGGGAAGGAGGGTGGGAGGGTGGGGAGGGGAAACGGGGAAGGAGGGTGGGAGGGTGGGGAGGGGAAACGGGGAAGGAGGGTGGGAGGGTGGGGAGGGGAAACGGGGAAGGAGGGTGGGAGGGTGGGGAGGGGAAACGGGGAAGGAGGGTGGGAGGGTGGGGAGGGGAAACGGGGAAGGAGGGTGGGGAGGGGAAATGGGGAAGAACGGTGGGAGGGTGGGGAGGGGAAATGGGGGAGAAGGGTGGGAGGGTCGGGAGGGGAAATGGGGAAGAAGGGTGGGAGGGTGGGGAGGGGAAACGGGGAAGGTGGGTGGGAGGATGGGAGGGGAAACGGGAAACGAGGGTGGGAGGTTGGGAAGGGGAAACGGGGAAGGATGTTGGGAAGTTGGGGAGGGAAACAGGGAAGGTGGGTGGGGAGGACAAACGGGGAAGGAGGGTGGGAGGGGGGGGACGAGAAACGGGGGAGGAGAAACGGGGAAGGAGGGTGGGAGGGTGGGGAGGAGAAACGGGGAGGGAGGGTGGGGAGGAGAAACGGGGAAGGAGGTGGGAGGGTGGGGAGAAGAAACGGGGAAGGAGGGTGGGAGGGTGGGGAGAAGAAACGGGGAAGGAGGGTGGGAGGGTGGGGAGAAGAAACGGGGAAGGAGGGTGGGAGGGTGGGGAGGAGAAACGGGGAAGGAGGGTGAGAGGGTGTGGAGGAGAAACGGGGAAGGAGGGGAAACGGGGAAGGAGGGTGGGAGGGTGGGGAGGGGAAACGGGGAAGGAGGGTGGGAGGGTGGGGAGGGGAAACGGGGAAGGAGGGTGGGAGGGTGGGGAGGGGAAACGGGGAAGGAGGGTGGGAGGGTGGGGAGGGGAAACGGGGAAGGAGGGTGGGAGGGTGGGGAGGGGAAACGGGGAAGGAGGGTGGGAGGGTGGGGTGGGGAAACGGGAAAGGAGGGTGGGAGGGTTGGGTGGGGAAACGGGGAAGGAGGGTGTGAAAGTGGGGAGGGGAAACGGGGAAGGATGGTGGGAGGGTGGGGTGGGGAAACGGGAAAGGAGGGTGGGAGGGTGGGCTGGGGAAACGGGGAAGGAGGGTGGGAGGGTGGGGTGGGGAAACGGGGAAGGAGGGTGGGAGGGTGGGGTGGGGAAACGGGGAAGGAGGGTGGGAGGGTGGGGTGGGGAAACGGGGAAGGAGGGTGGGAGGGTGGGGTGGGGAAACGGGGAAGGAGGGTGGGAGGGTGGGGTGGGGAAACGGGGAAGGAGGGTGGGAGGGTGGGGTGGGGAAACGGGGAAGGAGGGTGGGAGGGTGGGGTGGGGAAACGGGGAAGGAGGGTGGGAGGGTGGGGTGGGGAAACGGGGAAGGAGGGTGGGAGGGTGGGGTGGGGAAACGGGGAAGGAGGGTGGGAGGGTGGGGTGGCGATACGGGGAAGGACGGTGGGAGGGTGGGGTGGGGAAAAGGGGAAGGACGGTGGGAGGGTGGGGAGGGGAAACGGGGAGGGAGGGTGGGAGGGTGGGGAGGGGAAAAGGGGAAGGAGGGTGGTAGGGTGGGGAGGGGAAACGTGGAAGGAGGGTGCGACGGTGGGGAGGAGAAACGGGGAAGAAGGGTGAGAGGGTGTGGAGGAGAAACGGGGAAGTTGGGGAAACGGGGAAGGAGGGGAAACGGGGAAGGAGGGTGGGAGGGTGGGGTAGGGAAACGGGGAAGGAGGGTGTGAAAGTGGGGAGGGGAAACGGGGAAGGAGGGGAAAAGGGGAAGGAGGGTGGGGAGGGGAAACGGGGAAGGAGGGTGGGAGGGTGGGGAGGAGAAACGGGGAAGAAGGGTGAGAGGGTGTGGAGGAGAAACGGGGAAGTTGGGGAAACGGGGAAGGAGGGGAAAAGGGGAAGAAGGGTAAAGGGGAAGGAGGGTGGGAGGGTGGGGAGAGGAAACGGGGAAGGAGGGTGGGAGGGTGGGGAGAGGAAACGGGGAAGGAGGGTGGGAGGGTGGGGAGAGGAAACGGGGAAGGAGGGTGGGAGGGTGGGGAGGGGAAACGGGGAAGGAGGGTGGGAGGGTGGGGAGGGGAAACGGGGAAGGAGGGTGGGAGGGTGGGGAGGGGAAACGGGGAAGGAGGGTGGGGAGGGGAAATGGGGAAGAACGGTGGGAGGGTGGGGAGGGGAAATGGGGGAGAAGGGTGGGAGGGTCGGGAGGGGAAATGGGGAAGAAGGGTGGGAGGGTGGGGAGGGGAAACGGGGAAGGTGGGTGGGAGGGTGGGAGGGGAAACGGGAAACGAGGGTGGGAGGTTGGGAAGGGGAAACGGGGAAGGATGTTGGGAAGTTGGGGAGGGAAACAGGGAAGGTGGGTGGGGAGGACAAACGGGGAAGGAGGGTGGGAGGGTGGGGACGAGAAACGGGGGAGGAGAAACGGGGAAGGAGGGTGGGAGGGTGGGGAGGAGAAACGGGGAGGGAGGGTGGGGAGGAGAAACGGGGAAGGAGGTGGGAGGGTGGGGAGAAGAAACGGGGAAGGAGGGTGGGAGGGTGGGGAGAAGAAACGGGGAAGGAGGGTGGGAGGGTGGGGAGAAGAAACGGGGAAGGAGGGTGGGAGGGTGGGGAGGAGAAACGGGGAAGGAGGGTGAGAGGGTGTGGAGGAGAAACGGGGAAGGAGGGGAAACGGGGAAGGAGGGTGGGAGGGTGGGGAGGGGAAACGGGGAAGGAGGGTGGGAGGGTGGGGAGGGGAAACGGGGAAGGAGGGTGGGAGGGTGGGGAGGGGAAACGGGGAAGGAGGGTGGGAGGGTGGGGAGGGGAAACGGGGAAGGAGGGTGGGAGGGTGGGGTGGGGAAACGGGAAAGGAGGGTGGGAGGGTTGGGTGGGGAAACGGGGAAGGAGGGTGTGAAAGTGGGGAGGGGAAACGGGGAAGGATGGTGGGAGGGTGGGGTGGGGAAACGGGAAAGGAGGGTGGGAGGGTGGGGTGGGGAAACGGGGAAGGAGGGTGGGAGGGTGGGGTGGGGAAACGGGGAAGGAGGGTGGGAGGGTGGGGTGGGGAAACGGGGAAGGAGGGTGGGAGGGTGGGGTGGGGAAACGGGGAAGGAGGGTGGGAGGGTGGGGTGGGGAAACGGGGAAGGAGGGTGGGAGGGTGGGGTGGGGAAACGGGGAAGGAGGGTGGGAGGGTGGGGTGGGGAAACGGGGAAGGAGGGTGGGAGGGTGGGGTGGGGAAACGGGGAAGGAGGGTGGGAGGGCGGGGTGGGGAAACGGGGAAGGAGGGTGGGAGGGTGGGGTGGGGAAACGGGGAAGGAGGGTGGGAGGGTGGGGTGGGGAAACGGGGAAGGAGGGTGGGAGGGTGGGGTGGGGAAACGGGGAAGGAGGGTGGGAGGGTGGGGTGGCGATACGGGGAAGGACGGTGGGAGGGTGGGGTGGGGAAAAGGGGAAGGACGGTGGGAGGGTGGGGAGGGGAAACGGGGAGGGAGGGTGGGAGGGTGGGGAGGGGAAAAGGGGAAGGAGGGTGGTAGGGTGGGGAGGGGAAACGTGGAAGGAGGGTGCGACGGTGGGGAGGAGAAACGGGGAAGAAGGGTGAGAGGGTGTGGAGGAGAAACGGGGAAGTTGGGGAAACGGGGAAGGAGGGGAAACGGGGAAGGAGGGTGGGAGGGTGGGGTAGGGAAACGGGGAAGGAGGGTGTGAAAGTGGGGAGGGGAAACGGGGAAGGAGGGGAAAAGGGGAAGGAGGGTGGGAGGGTGGGGAGGGGAAACGGGGAAGGAGGGTGGGAGGGTGGGGAGGAGAAACGGGGAAGAAGGGTGAGAGGGTGTGGAGGAGAAACGGGGAAGTTGGGGAAACGGGGAAGGAGGGGAAAAGGGGAAGAAGGGTAAAGGGGAAGGAGGGTGGGAGGGTGGGGAGGGGAAAAGGGGAAGGAGGGTGGGAGGTTGGGGAGGGGAAACGGGGAAGTAGGGTGGGAGGGTGGGGAGGGGTAACGGGGAAGGAGGGTGGGAGGGTGGGGAGGGGAAACGATGAAGGAGGGTGGGAGGGTGGTGAGGGGAAACGGGGAAGGAGGGTGGGAGGGTGGAGAGGGGAAATGGGGAAGGAGGGTGGGACGGTGGGGAGGGGAAACGGGGAAGGAGGGTGGGAGGGTGGGGCGGAGAAACGGGGAAGAAGGGTGAGAGGGTGGGGTGGGGAAACGGGGAAGGAGGGTGTGAAAGTGGGGAGGGGAAACGGGGAAGGAGGGTGGGAGGGTGGGGAGGGGAAACGGGGAAGGAGGGTGGGAGGGTGGGGAGGGGAAACGGGGAAGGAGGGGAAACGGGGAAGGAGGGTGGGAGGGTGGGGTGGGGAAACGGGAAAGGAGGGTGGGAGGGTTGGGTGGGGAAACGGGGAAGGAGGGTGTGAAAGTGGGGAGGGGAAACGGGGAAGGATGGTGGGAGGGTGGGGTGGGGAAACGGGAAAGGAGGGTGGGAGGGTGGGGTGGGGAAACGGGGAAGGAGGGTGGGAGGGTGGGGTGGGGAAACGGGGAAGGAGGGTGGGAGGGTGGGGTGGGGAAACGGGGAAGGAGGGTGTGAAAGTGGGGAGGGGAAACGGGGAAGGAGGGGAAAAGGGGAAGGAGGGTGGGAGGGTGGGGAGGGGAAACGGGGAAGGAGGGTGGGAGGGTGGGGAGGAGAAACGGGGAAGAAGGGTGAGAGGGTGTGGAGGAGAAACGGGGAAGTTGGGGAAACGGGGAAGGAGGGGAAAAGGGGAAGAAGGGTAAAGGGGAAGGAGGGTGGGAGGGTGGGGAGGGGAAAAGGGGAAGGAGGGTGGGAGGTTGGGGAGGGGAAACGGGGAAGTAGGGTGGGAGGGTGGGGAGGGGTAACGGGGAAGGAGGGTGGGAGGGTGGGGAGGGGAAACGATGAAGGAGGGTGGGAGGGTGGTGAGGGGAAACGGGGAAGGAGGGTGGGAGGGTGGAGAGGGGAAATGGGGAAGGAGGGTGGGACGGTGGGGAGGGGAAACGGGGAAGGAGGGTGGGAGGGTGGGGCGGAGAAACGGGGAAGAAGGGTGAGAGGGTGGGGTGGGGAAACGGGGAAGGAGGGTGTGAAAGTGGGGAGGGGAAACGGGGAAGGAGGGTGGGAGGGTGGGGAGGGGAAACGGGGAAGGAGGGTGGGAGGGTGGGGAGGGGAAACGGGGAAGGAGGGGAAACGGGGAAGGAGGGTGGGAGGGTGGGGTGGGGAAACGGGAAAGGAGGGTGGGAGGGTTGGGTGGGGAAACGGGGAAGGAGGGTGTGAAAGTGGGGAGGGGAAACGGGGAAGGATGGTGGGAGGGTGGGGTGGGGAAACGGGAAAGGAGGGTGGGAGGGTGGGGTGGGGAAACGGGGAAGGAGGGTGGGAGGGTGGGGTGGGGAAACGGGGAAGGAGGGTGGGAGGGTGGGGTGGGGAAACGGGGAAGGAGGGTGGGAGGGTGGGGTGGGGAAACGGGGAAGGAGGGTGGGAGGGTGGGGTGGGGAAACGGGGAAGGAGGGTGGGAGGGTGGGGTGGGGAAACGGGGAAGGAGGGTGGGAGGGTGGGGTGGGGAAACGGGGAAGGAGGGTGGGAGGGTGGGGTGGGGAAACGGGGAAGGAGGGTGGGAGGGTGGGGTGGCGATACGGGGAAGGACGGTGGGAGGGTGGGGTGGGGAAAAGGGGAAGGACGGTGGGAGGGTGGGGAGGGGAAACGGGGAGGGAGGGTGGGAGGGTGGGGAGGGGAAAAGGGGAAGGAGGGTGGTAGGGTGGGGAGGGGAAACGTGGAAGGAGGGTGCGACGGTGGGGAGGAGAAACGGGGAAGAAGGGTGAGAGGGTGTGGAGGAGAAACGGGGAAGTTGGGGAAACGGGGAAGGAGGGGAAACGGGGAAGGAGGGTGGGAGGGTGGGGTAGGGAAACGGGGAAGGAGGGTGTGAAAGTGGGGAGGGGAAACGGGGAAGGAGGGGAAAAGGGGAAGGAGGGTGGGAGGGTGGGGAGGGGAAACGGGGAAGGAGGGTGGGAGGGTGGGGAGGAGAAACGGGGAAGAAGGGTGAGAGGGTGTGGAGGAGAAACGGGGAAGTTGGGGAAACGGGGAAGGAGGGGAAAAGGGGAAGAAGGGTAAAGGGGAAGGAGGGTGGGAGGGTGGGGAGGGGAAAAGGGGAAGGAGGGTGGGAGGTTGGGGAGGGGAAACGGGGAAGTAGGGTGGGAGGGTGGGGAGGGGTAACGGGGAAGGAGGGTGGGAGGGTGGGGAGGGGAAACGATGAAGGAGGGTGGGAGGGTGGTGAGGGGAAACGGGGAAGGAGGGTGGGAGGGTGGAGAGGGGAAATGGGGAAGGAGGGTGGGACGGTGGGGAGGGGAACCGGGGAAGGAGGGTGGGAGGGTGGGGAGGGGAAACGGGGAAGGAGGGTGGGAGGGTGGGGAGGGGAAACGGGGAAGGAGGGTGGGAGGGTGGGGAGGGGAAACGGGGAAGGAGGGTGGGAGGGTGGGGAGGGGAAACGGGGAAGGAGGGTGGGAGGGTGGGGAGGGGAAACGGGGAAGGAGGGTGGGAGGGTGGGGAGGGGAAACGGGGAAGGAGGGTGGGAGGGTGGGGAGGGGAAACGGGGAAGGAGGGTGGGAGGGTGGGGAGGGGAAACGGGGAAGGAGGGTGGGAGGGTGGGGAGGGGAAACGGGGAAGGAGGGTGGGGAGCGGAAATGGGGAATAAGGGTGGGAGGGTGGGGAGGGGAAATGGGGGAGAAGGGTGGGAGGGTCGGGAGGGGAAATGGGGAAGAAGGGTGGGAGGGTGGGGAGGGGAAACGGGGAAGGTGGGTGGGAGGGTGGGAGGGGAAACGGGGAACGAGGGTGGGAGGTTGGGAGGGGGAAACGGGGAAGGATGTTGGGAAGTTGGGGAGGGAAACAGGGAAGGTGGGTGGGGAGGACAAACGGGGGAGGAGAAACGGGGAAGGAGGGTGGGAGGGTGGGGAGGAGAAACGGGGAGGGAGGGTGGGGAGGAGAAACGGGGAAGGAGGTGGGAGGGTGGGGAGAAGAAACGGGGAAGGAGGGTGGGAGGGTGGGGAGAAGAAACGGGGAAGGAGGGTGGGAGGGTGGGGAGAAGAAACGGGGAAGGAGGGTGGGAGGGTGGGGAGAAGAAACGGGGAAGGAGGGTGGGAGGGTGGGGAGGAGAAACGGGGAAGGAGGGTGAGAGGGTGTGGAGGAGAAACGGGGAAGGAGGGGAAACGGGGAAGGAGGGGAAACAGGGAAGGAGGGTGGGAGGGTGGGGAGGGGAAACGGGGAAGGAGGGGAAACGGGGAAGGAGGGTGGGAGGGTGGGGAGGGGTAAAGTGGAAGTACGGAAAAGGGGAAGGAGGGTTGGAGGGTGGGGAGGGGAAAAGGGGAAGGAGGGTGGGAGGGTGGGGAGGGGAAAAGGGGAAGGAGGGTGGGAGGGTGGGGAGGGGAAACGGGGAAGGAGGGTGCGAGGGTGGGGAGGAGAAACGGGGAAGAAGGGTGAGAGGGTGTGGAGGAGAAACGGGGAAGTTAGGGAAACGGGGAAGGAGGGGAAACGGGGAAGGAGGGTGGGAGGGTGGGGTAGGGAAACGGGGAAGGAGGGTGTGAAAGTGGGGAGGGGAAACGGGGAAGGAGGGGAAAAGGGGAAGAAGGGAAAAGGGTAAGTAGGGTGGGAGGGTGTGGAGGGGAAAAGGGGAAGGAGGGTGGGAGGTTGGGGAGGGGAAACGGGGAAGGAGGGTGGGAGGGTGGGGAGGGGAAACGGGGAAGGAGGGGGGGAGGGTGGGGAGGGGAAACGGGGAAGGAGGGTGGGAGGGTGGGGAGGGGAAACGGGGAAGGAGGGTGGGAGGGTGGGGAGGGGAAACGGGGAAGGAGGGTGGGAGGGTGGGGAGGGGAAACGGGGAAGGAGGGTGGGAGGGTGGGGAGGGGAAACGGGGAAGGAGGGTGGGAGGGTGGGGAGGGGAAACGGGGAAGGAGGGTGGGAGGGTGGGGAGGGGAAACGGGGAAGGAGGGTGGGAGGGTGGGGAGGGGAAACGGGGAAGGAAGGTGGGAGGGTGGGGAGGGGAAACGGGGAAGGAGGGTGGGAGGGTGGGGAGGGGAAACGGGGAAGTTGGGGAAACGGGGAAGGAGGGTGGGAGGGTGTGGAGGGGAAAAGGGGAAGGAGGGTGGGAGGGTGGGGAGGGGAAAAGGGGAAGGAGGGTGGGAGGGTGGGGAGGGGAAACGGGGAAGGAGGGTGCGAGGGTGGGGAGGAGAAACGGGGAAGAAGGGTGAGAGGGTGTGGAGGAGAAACGGGGAAGTTGGGGAAACGGGGAAGGAGGGGAAACGGGGAAGGAGGGTCGGAGGGTGGGGTAGGGAAACGGGGAAGGAGGGTGTGAAAGTGGGGAGGGGAAAGGGGGAAGGAGGGGAAAAGGGGAAGGAGGGTGGGAGGGTGGGGAGGGGAAACGGGGAAGAAGGGTGAGAGGGTGTGGAGAAGAAACGGGGAAGTTGGGGAAACGGGGAAGGAGGCTGGGAGGGTGGGGAGGGGAAAAGGGGAAGAAGGGAAAAGGGGAAGGAGGGTGGGAGGGTGGGGAGGGGAAAAGGGGAAGGAGGGTAGGAGGGTGGGGAGGGGAAACGGGGAAGTAGGGTGGGAGGGTGGGGAGGGGTAACGGGGAAGGAGGGTGCGAGGGTGGGGAGGGGAAACGATGAAGGAGGGTGGGAGGGTGGTGAGGGGAAACGGGGAAGGAGGGTGGGAGGGTGGAGAGGGGAAACGGGGAAGGAGGGTGGGAGGGTGGGGAGGGGAAACGGGGAAGGAGGGTGGGAGGGTGGGGAGGGGAAACGGGGAAGGAGGGTGGGAGGGTGGGGAGGGGAAACGGGGAAGGAGGGTGGGAGGGTGGGGAGGGGAAACGGGGAAGGAGGGTGGGAGGGTGGGGAGGGGAAACGGGGAAGGAGGGTGGGAGGGTGGGGAGGGGAAACGGGGAAGGAGGGTGGGAGGGTGGGGAGGGGAAACGGGGAAGGAGGGTGGGAGGGTGGGGAGGGGAAACGGGGAAGGAGGGTGGGAGGGTGGGGAGGGGAAACGGGGAAGGAGGGGAAACGGGGAAGGAGGGGAAACGGGGAAGGAGGGTGGGAGGGTGGGGAGGGGAAACGGGGAAGGAGGGTGGGAGGGTGGGGTGGGGAAACGGGGAAGGAGGGTGGGAGGGTGGGGTGGGGAAACGGGGAAGGAGGGTGGGAGGGTGGGGTGGGGAAACGGGGAAGGAGGGTGGGAGGGTGGGGTGGGGAAACGGGGAAGGAGGGTGGGAGGGTGGGGTGGGGAAACGGGGAAGGAGGGTGGGAGGGTGGGGTGGGGAAACGGGGATGGAGGGTGGGAGGGTGGGGTGGGGAAACGGGGAAGGAGGGTGGGAGGGTGGGGTCGGGAAACGGGGAAGGAGGGTGGGAGGGTGGGGTGGGAAACGGGGAAGGAGGGTGGGAGGGTGGGGTGGGGAAACGGGGAAGGAGGGTGGGAGGGTGGGGTGGGGTAACGGGGAAGGAGGGTGGGAGGGTGGGGTGGGGAAACGGGGAAGGAGGGTGGGAGGGTGGGGTGGGGAAACAGGGAAGGAGGGTGGGAGGGTGGGGTGGGGAAACGGGGAAGGAGGGTGGGAGGGTGGGGAGGGGTAACGGGGAAGGAGGGTGGGAGGGTGGGGAGGGGTAACGGGGAAGGAGGGTGCGAGGGTGGGGAGGGGAAACGATGAAGGAGGGTGGGAGGGTGGTGAGGGGAAACGGGGAAGGAGGGTGGGAGGGTGGGGAGGGGAAACGGGGAAGGAGGGTGGGAGGGTGGGGAGGGGAAACGGGGAAGGAGGGTGGGAGGGTGGGGAGGGGAAACGGGGAAGGAGGGTGGGAGGGTGGGGAGGGGAAACGGGGAAGGAGGGTGGGAGGGTGGGGAGGGGAAACGGGGAAGGAGGGTGGGAGGGTGGGGAGGGGAAACGGGGAAGGAGGGGAAACGGGGAAGGAGGGTGGGAGGGTGGGGAGGGGAAACGGGGAAGGAGGGTGGGAGGGTGGGGAGGGGAAACGGGGAAGGAGGGTGGGAGGGTGGGGAGGGGAAACGGGGAAGGAGGGTGGGAGGGTGGGGAGGGGAAACGGGGAAGGAGGGTGGGAGGGTGGGGAGGGGAAACGGGGAAGGAGGGTGGGAGGGTGGGGAGGGGAAACGGGGAAGGAGGGGAAACGGGGAAGGAGGGTGGGAGGGTGGGGTGGGGAAACGGGGAAGTAGGGTGGGAGGGTGGGGAGGGGTAACGGGGAAGGAGGGTGCGAGGGTGGGGAGGGGAAACGATGAAGGAGGGTGGGAGGGTGGTGAGGGGAAACGGGGAAGGAGGGTGGGAGGGTGGAGAGGGGAAACGGGGAAGGAGGGGAAACGGGTGGGGAGGGGAAACGGGGAAGGAGGGTGGGAGGGTGGGGAGGGGAAACGGGGAAGGAGGGTGGGAGGGTGGGGAGGGGAAACGGGGAAGGAGGGTGGGAGGGTGGGGAGGGGAAACGGGGAAGGAGGGTGGGAGGGTGGGGAGGGGAAACGGGGAAGGAGGGTGGGAGGGTGGGGAGGGGAAACGGGGAAGGAGGGGAAACGGGGACGGAGGGTGGGAGGGTGGGGAGGGGAAACGGGGAAGGAGGGTGGGAGGGTGGGGAGGGGAAACGGGGAAGGAGGGTGGGAGGGTGGGGAGGGGAAACGGGGAAGGAGGGTGGGAGGGTGGGGAGGGGAAACGGGGAAGGAGGGTGGGAGGGTGGGGAGGGGAAACGGGGAAGGAGGGGAAACGGGGAAGGAGGGGAAACGGGGAAGGAGGGTGGGAGGGTGGGGAGGGGAAACGGGGAAGGAGGGTGGGAGGGTGGGGTGGGGAAACGGGGAAGGAGGGTGGGAGGGTGGGGTGGGGAAACGGGGAAGGAGGGTGGGAGGGTGGGGCGGGGAAACGGGGAAGGAGGGTGGGAGGGTGGGGCGGGGAAACGGGGAAAGAGGGTGGGAGGGTGGGGTGGGGAAACGGGGAAAGAGGGTGGGAGGGTGGGGTGGGGAAACGGGGAAGGAGGGTGGGAGGGTGGGGTGGGGAAACGGGGAAGGAGGGTGGGAGGGTGGGGTGGGGAAACGGGGAAGGAGGGTGGGAGGGTGGGGTGGGGAAACGGGGAAGGAGGGTGGGAGGGTGGGGTGGGGAAACGGGGAAGGAGGGTGGGAGGGTGGGGTGGGGAAACGGGGAAGGAGGGTGGGAGGGTGGGGTGGGGAAACGGGGAAGGAGGGTGGGAGGGTGGGGTGGGGAAACGGGGAAGGAGGGTGGGAGGGTGGGGTGGGGAAACGGGGAAGGAGGGTGGGAGGGTGGGGTGGGGAAACGGGGAAGGAGGGTGGGAGGGTGGGGTCGGGAAACGGGGAAGGAGGGTGGGAGGGTGGGGTGGGGAAACGGGGAAGGAGGGTGGGAGGGTGGGGAGGGGAAACGGGGAAGGAGGGTGGGAGGGTGGGGTGGGGTAACGGGGAAGGAGGGTGGGAGGGTGGGGTGGGGAAACGGGGAAGGAGGGTGGGAAAACGGGGAAGGAGGGTGGGAGGGTGGGGTGGGGTAACGGGGAAGGAGGGTGGGAGGGTGGGGTGGGGAAACGGGGAAGGAGGGTGGGAGGGTGGGGTGGGGAAACGGGGAAGGAGGGTGGGAGGGTGGGGTGGGGAAACGGGGAAGGAGGGTGGGAGGGTGGGGTGGGGAAACGGGGAAGGAGGGTGGGAGGGTGGGGTGGGGAAACGGGGAAGGAGGGTGGGAGGGTGGGGTGGGGAAACGGGGAAGGAGGGTGGGAGGGTGGGGTGGCGATACGGGGAAGGACGGTGGGAGGGTGGGGTGGGGAAAAGGGGAAGGATGGTGGGAGGGTGGGGAGGGGAAACGGGGAGGGAGGGTGGAAGGGTGGGGAGGGGTAAAGTGGAAGTACGGAAAAGGGGAAGGAGGGTGGGAGGGTGGGGAGGGGAAAAGGGGAGGGAGGGTGGGGAGGGGAAAAGGGGAAGGAGGGTGGGAGGGTGGGGAGGGGAAACGGGGAAGGAGGGTGCGAGGGTGGGGAGGAGAAACGGGGAAGAAGGGTGAGAGGGTGTGGAGGAGAAACGGGGAAGTTGGGGAAACGGGGAACGAGGGGAAACGGGGAAGGAGGGTGGGAGGGTGATGTAGGGAAACGGGGAAGGAGGGTGTGAAAGTGGGGAGGGGAAACGGGGAAGGAGGGGAAAAGGGGAAGAAGGGAAAAGGGTAAGTAGGGTGGGAGGGTGTGGAGGGGAAAAGGGGAAGGAGGGTGGGAGGTTGGGGAGGGGAAACGGGGAAGGAGGGTGGGAGGTTGGGGAGGGGAAACGGGGAAGGAGGGTGGGAGGTTGGGGAGGGAAAACGGGGAAGGAGGGTGGGAGGGTGGGGAGGGGAAACGGGGAAGGAGGGTGGGAGGGTGGGGAGGAGAAACGGGGAAGGAGGGTGGGAGGGTGGGGAGGAGAAACGGGGAAGGAGGGTGGGAGGGTGGGGAGGAGAAACGGGGAAGGAGGGTGGGAGGGTGGGGAGGAGAAACGGGGAAGGAGGGTGGGAGGGTGGGGAGGAGAAACGGGGAAGGAGGGTGGGAGGGTGGGGAGGAGAAACGGGGAAGGAGGGTGGGAGGGTGGGGAGGAGAAACGGGGAAGGAGGGTGGGAGGGTGGGGAGGAGAAACGGGGAAGGAGGGTGGGAGGGTGGGGAGGGGAAACGGGGAAGGAGGGGAAACGGGGAAGGAGGGTGGGAGGGTGGGGAGGGGAAACGGGGAAGGAGGGTGGGAGGGTGGGGAGGGGAAACGGGGAAGGAGGGTGGGAGGGTGGGGAGGGGAAACGGGGAAGGAGGGTGGGAGGGTGGGGAGGGGAAACGGGGAAGGAGGGTGGGGAGGGGAAATGGGGAAGAAGGGTGGGAGGGTGGGGAGGGGAAATGGGGGAGAAGGGTGGGAGGTTCGGGAGGGTAAATGGGGAAGAAGGGTGGGAGGGTGGGGAGGGGAAACGGGGAAGGTGGGTGGGAGGGTGGGAGGTGAAACGGGGAACGAGGGTGGGAGGGTGGGAAGGGGAAACGGGGAAGGATGTTGGGAAGTTGGGGAGCGAAACAGGGAAGGTGGGTGGGGAGGACAAACGGGGAAGGAGGGTGGGAGGGTGGGGAGGAGAAAGGGGGGAGGAGAAACGGGGAAGGAGGGTGGGAGGGTGGGGAGGAGAAACGGGGAGGGAGGGTGGGAGGGTGGGGTGGGGAAAAGGGGAAGGACGGTGGGAGGGTGGGGAGGGGAAACGGGGAGGGAGGGTGGGAGGGTGGGGAGGGGTAAAGTGGAATTACGGAAAAGGGGAAGGAGGGTGGGAGGGTGGGGAGGGGAAAAGGGGAAGGAGGGTGGGAGGGTGGGGAGGGGAAACGTGGAAGGAGGGTGCGAAGGTGGGGAGGAGAAACGGGGAAGAAGGGTGAGAGGGTGTGGAGGAGAAACGGGGAAGTTGGGGAAACGGGGAAGGAGGGGAAACGGGGAAGGAGGGGAAACGGGGAAGGAGGGTGGGAGGGTGGGGTAGGGAAACGGGGAAGGAGGGTGTGAAAGTGGGGAGGGGAAACGGGGAAGGAGGGGAAAAGGGGAAGGAGGGTGGGAGGGTGGGGAGGGGAAACGGGGAAGGAGGGTGGGAGGGTGGGGAGGAGAAACGGGGAAGAAGGGTGAGAGGGTGTGGAGGAGAAACGGGGAAGTTGGGGAAACGGGGAAGGAGGGTGGGAGGGTGGGGAGGGGAAAAGGGGAAGAAGGGAAAAGGGGAAGGAGGGTGGGAGGGTGGGGAGGGGAAAAGGGGAAGGAGGGTGGGAGGTTGGGGAGGGGAAACGGGGAAGTAGGGTGGGAGGGTGGGGAGGGGTAACGGGGAAGGAGGGTGGGAGGGTGGGGAGGGGAAACGATGGAGGGTGGGAGGGTGGTGAGGGGAAACGGGGAAGGAGGGTGGGAGGGTGGAGAGGGGAAACGGGGAAGGAGGGTGGGACGGTGGGGAGGGGAAACGGGGAAGGAGGGGAAACGGGGAAGGAGGGTGGGAGGGTGGGGTGGGGAAACGGGGAAGGAGGGTGGGAGGGTGGGGTGGGGAAACGGGGAAGGAGGGTGGGAGGGTGGGGTGGGGAAACGGGGAAGTAGGGTGGGAGGGTGGGGTGGGGAAACGGGGAAGGAGGGTGGGAGGGTGGGGTCGGGAAACGGGGAAGGAGGGTGGGAGGGTGGGGTCGGGAAACGGGGAAGGAGGGTGGGAGGGTGGGGTCGGGAAACGGGGAAGGAGGGTGGGAGGGTGGGGTGGGGAAACGGGGAAGGAGGGTGGGAGGGTGGGGTGGGGAAACGGGGAAGGAGGGTGGGAGGGTGG
Organism: Chiloscyllium plagiosum; assembly: GCF_037043375.1. NCBI lineage: Eukaryota > Metazoa > Chordata > Chondrichthyes > Orectolobiformes > Hemiscylliidae > Chiloscyllium > Chiloscyllium plagiosum. Next base: position 59,601 of record NW_028270377.1, on the reverse strand, counting down.
GGTGGGGAAACGGGAATGGAGGGTGGGAGGGTGGGGTGGGGAAACGGGGAAGGAGGGTGGGAGGGTGGGGTGGGGAAACGGGGAAGGAGGGTGGGAGGGTGGGGTGGGGAAACGGGGAAGGAGGGTGGGAGGGTGGGGTGGGGAAACGGGGAAGGAGGGTGGGAGGGTGGGGTGGGGTAACGGGGAAGGAGGGTGGGAGGGTGGGGTGGGGAAACGGGGAAGGAGGGTGGGAGGGTGGGGTGGGGAAACGGGGAAGGAGGGTGGGAGGGTGGGGTGGGGAAACGGGGAAGAAGGGTGGGAGGGTGGGTTGGGGAAACGGGGAAGGAGGGTGGGAGGGTGGGGTGGCGATACGGGGAAGGACGGTGGGAGGGTGGGGTGGGGAAAAGGGGAAGGATGGTGGGAGGGTGGGGAGGGGAAACGGGGAGGGAGGGTGTAAGGGTGGGGAGGGGTAAAGTGGAAGTACGGAAAAGGGGAAGGAGGGGAAAAGGGGAAGGAGGGTGGGAGGGTGGGGAGGGGAAACGGGGAAGGATGGTGCGAGGGTGGGGAGGAGAAACGGGGAAGAAGGGTGAGAGGGTGTGGAGGAGAAACGGGGAAGTTGGGGAAACGGGGAAGGAGGGGAAACGGGGAAGGAGGGTGGGAGGGTGGTGTAGGGAAACGGGGAAGGAGGGTGTGAAAGTGGGGAGGGGAAACGGGGAAGGAGGGGAAAAGGGGAAGAAGGGAAAAGGGTAAGTAGGGTGGGAGGGTGTGGAGGGGAAAAGGGGAAGGAGGGTGGGAGGTTGGGGAGGGGAAACGGGGAAGGAGGGTGGGAGGTTGGGGAGGGGAAACGGGGAGGGAGGGTGGGAGGGTGGGGTGGGGAAAAGGGGAAGGACGGTGGGAGGGTGGGGAGGGGAAACGGGGAGGGAGGGTGGGAGGGTGGGGTGGGGAAAAGGGGAAGGACGGTGGGAGGGTGGGGAGGGGAAACGGGGAGGGAGGGTGGGAGGGTGGGGTGGGGAAAAGGGGAAGGACGGTGGGAGGGTGGGGAGGGGAAACGGGGAGGGAGGGTGGGAGGGTGGGGTGGGGAAAAGGGGAAGGACGGTGGGAGGGTGGGGAGGGGAAACGGGGAGGGAGGGTGGGAGGGTGGGGAGGGGTAAAGTGGAAGTACGGAAAAGGGGAAGGAGGGTGGGAGGGTGGGGAGGGTGGGGAGGGGAAAAGGGGAAGGAGGGTGGGAGGGTGGGGAGGGGAAACGTGGAAGGAGGGTGCGAGGGTGGGGAGGAGAAACGGGGAAGGAGGGTGGGAGGGTGGGGTGGCGATACGGGGAAGGACGGTGGGAGGGTGGGGTGGGGAAAAGGGGAAGGATGGTGGGAGGGTGGGGAGGGGAAACGGGGAGGGAGGGTGTAAGGGTGGGGAGGGGTAAAGTGGAAGTACGGAAAAGGGGAAGGAGGGTGGGAGGGTGGGGAGGGGAAAAGGGGAAGGAGGGTGGGAGGGTGGGGAGGGGAAACGGGGAAGGATGGTGCGAGGGTGGGGAGGAGAAACGGGGAAGAAGGGTGAGAGGGTGTGGAGGAGAAACGGGGAAGTTGGGGAAACGGGGAAGGAGGGGAAACGGGGAAGGAGGGTGGGAGGGTGGTGTAGGGAAACGGGGAAGGAGGGTGTGAAAGTGGGGAGGGGAAACGGGGAAGGAGGGGAAAAGGGGAAGAAGGGAAAAGGGTAAGTAGGGTGGGAGGGTGTGGAGGGGAAAAGGGGAAGGAGGGTGGTAGGTTGGGGAGGGGAAACGGGGAGGGAGGGTGGGAGGGTGGGGTGGGGAAAAGGGGAAGGACGGTGGGAGGGTGGGGAGGGGAAACGGGGAGGGAGGGTGGGAGGGTGGGGTGGGGAAAAGGGGAAGGACGGTGGGAGGGTGGGGAGGGGAAACGGGGAGGGAGGGTGGGAGGGTGGGGTGGGGAAAAGGGGAAGGACGGTGGGAGGGTGGGGAGGGGAAACGGGGAGGGAGGGTGGGAGGGTGGGGAGGGGTAAAGTGGAAGTACGGAAAAGGGGAAGGAGGGTGGGAGGGTGGGGAGGGTGGGGAGGGGAAAAGGGGAAGGAGGGTGGGAGGGTGGGGAGGGGAAACGTGGAAGGAGGGTGCGAGGGTGGGGAGGAGAAACGGGGAAGGAGGGTGGGAGGGTGGGGAGGAGAAACGGGGAGGGAGGGTGGGAGGGTGGGGTGGGGAAAAGGGGAAGGACGGTGGGAGGGTGGGGAGGGGAAACGGGGAGGGAGGGTGGGAGGGTGGGGAGGGGTAAAGTGGAAGTACGGAAAAGGGGAAGGAGGGTGGGAGGGTGGGGAGGGTGGGGAGGGGAAAAGGGGAAGGAGGGTGGGAGGGTGGGGAGGGGAAACGTGGAAGGAGGGTGCGAGGGTGGGGAGGAGAAACGGGGAAGAAGGGTGAGAGGGTGTGGAGGAGAAACGGGGAAGTTGGGGAAACGGGGAAGGAGGGGAAACGGGGAAGGAGGGGAAACGGGGAAGGAGGGTGGGAGGGTGGGGTAGGGAAACGGGGAAGGAGGGTGTGAAAGTGGGGAGGGGAAACGGGGAAGGAGGGGAAAAGGGGAAGGAGGGTGGGAGGGTGGGGAGGGGAAACGGGGAAGGAGGGTGGGGAGGGGAAACGGGGAAGGAGGGTGGGAGGGTGGGGAGGAGAAACGGGGAAGAAGGGTGAGAGGGTGTGGAGGAGAAACGGGGAAGTTGGGGAAACGGGGAAGGAGGGTGGGAGGGTGGGGAGGGGAAAAGGGGAAGAAGGGAAAAGGGGAAGGAGGGTGGGAGGGTGGGGAGGGGAAAAGGGGAAGGAGGGTGGGAGGTTGGGGAGGGGAAACGGGGAAGTAGGGTGGGAGGGTGGGGAGGGGTAACGGGGAAGGAGGGAAACGATGAAGGAGGGTGGGAGGGTGGTGAGGGGAAACGGGGAAGGAGGGTGGGAGGGTGGAGAGGGGAAACGGGGAAGGAGGGTGGGACGGTGGGGAGGGGAAACGGGGAAGGAGGATGGGAGGGTGGGGAGGGGAAACGGGGAAGGAGGGGAAACGGGGAAGGAGGGTGGGAGGGTGGGGAGGGGAAACGGGGAAGGAGGGTGGGAGGGTGGGGAGGGGAAACGGGGAAGGAGGGTGGGAGGGTGGGGAGGGGAAACGGGGAAGGAGGGTGGGAGGGTGGGGAGGGGAAACGGGGAAGGAGGGTGGGAGGGTGGGGAGGGGAAACGGGGAAGGAGGGTGGGAGGGTGGGGAGGGGAAACGGGGAAGGAGGGGAAACGGGGAAGGAGGGTGGGAGGGTGGGGAGGGGAAACGGGGAAGGAGGGTGGGAGGGTGGGGAGGGGAAACGGGGAAGGAGGGTGGGAGGGTGGGGAGGGGAAACGGGGAAGGAGGGTGGGAGGGTGGGGAGGGGAAACGGGGAAGGAGGGTGGGAGGGTGGGGAGGGGAAACGGGGAAGGAGGGTGGGAGGGTGGGGAGGGGAAACGGGGAAGGAGGGTGGGAGGGTGGGGAGGGGAAACGGGGAAGGAGGGTGGGGAGGGGAAATGGGGAAGAAGGGTGGGAGGGTGGGGAGGGGAAATGGGGGAGAAGGGTGGGAGGGTCGGGAGGGGAAATGGGGAAGAAGGGTGGGAGGGTGGGGAGGGGAAACGGTGAAGGTGGGTGGGAGGGTGGGAGGGGAAACGGGGAACGAGGGTGGGAGGTTGGGAAGGGGAAACGGGGAAGGATGTTGGTAAGTTGGGGAGGGAAACAGGGAAGGTGGGTGGGGAGGACAAACGGGGAAGGAGGGTGGGAGGGTGGGGAGGAGAAACGGGGGAGGAGAAACGGGGAAGGAGGGTGGGAGGGTGGGGAGGAGAAACGGGGAGGGAGGGTGGGGAGGAGAAACGGGGAAGGAGGGTGGGAGGGTGGGGAGGAGAAACGGGGAAGGAGGGTGGGAGGGTGGGGAGAAGAAACGGGGAAGGAGGGTGGGAGGGTGGGGAGAAGAAACGGGGAAGGAGGGTGGGAGGGTGGGGAGAAGAAACGGGGAAGGAGGGTGGGAGGGTGGGGAGGAGAAACGGGGAAGGAGGGTGAGAGGGTGTGGAGGAGAAACGGGGAAGGAGGGGAAACGGGGAAGGAGGGGAAACAGGGAAGGAGGGTGGGAGGGTGGGGAGGGGAAACGGGGAAGGAGGGGAAACGGGGAAGGAGGGTGGGAGGGTGGGGAGGGGAAACGGGGAAGGAGGGTGGGAGGGTGGGGAGGGGAAACGGGGAAGGAGGGTGGGAGGGTGGGGAGGGGAAACGGGGAAGGAGGGGAAACGGGGAAGGAGGGTGGGAGGGTGGGGAGGGGAAACGGGGAAGGAGGGTGGGAGGGTGGGGAGGGGAAACGGGGAGGGAGGGTGGGGAGGGGAAACGGGGAAGGAGGGTGGGAGGTTGGGGAGGGGAAACGGGGAGGGAGGGTGGGGAGGGGAAACGGGGAAGGAGGGTGCGAGGTTGGGGAGGGGAAATGGGGAAGGAGGGTGGGAGGTTGGGGAGGGGAAACGGGGAAGGAGGGTGGGAGGGTGGGGAGGGGAAACGGGGAAGGAGGGTGGGAGGGTGGGGAGGGTGGGGAGGGGAAACGGGGAAGGAGGGTGGGAGGGTGGGGAGGGGAAACGGGGAAGGAGGGTGGGAGGGTGGGGAGGAGAAACGGGGAAGGAGCGTGGGAGGGTGGGGAGGAGAAACGGGGAAGGAGGGTGGGAGGGTGGGGAGGAGAAACGGGGAAGGAGGGTGGGAGGGTGGGGAGGAGAAACGGGGAAGGAGGGTGGGAGGGTGGGGAGGAGAAACGGGGAAGGAGGGTGGGAGGGTGGGGAGGAGAAACGGGGAAGGAGGGTGGGAGGGTGGGAGGGTGGGGAGGAGAAACGGGGAAGGAGGGTGGGAGGGTGGGGAGGGGAAACGGGGAAGGAGGGGAAACGGGGAAGGAGGGTGGGAGGGTGGGGAGGGGAAACGGGGAAGGAGGGTGGGAGGGTGGGGAGGGGAAACGGGGAAGGAGGGTGGGGAGGGGAAATGGGGAAGAAGGGTGGGAGGGTGGGGAGGGGAAATGGGGGAGAAGGGTGGGAGGGTCGGGAGGGGAAATGGGGAAGAAGGGTGGGAGGGTGGGGAGGGGAAACGGGGAAGGTGGGTGGGAGGGTGGGAGGTGAAACGGGGAACGAGGGTGGGAGGGTGGGAAGGGGAAACGGGGAAGGATGTTGGGAAGTTGGGGAGGGAAACAGGGAAGGTGGGTGGGGAGGACAAACGGGGAAGGAGGGTGGGAGGGTGGGGAGGAGAAAGGGGGGAGGAGAAACGGGGAAGGAGGGTGGGAGGGTGGGGAGGAGAAACGGGGAGGGAGGGTGGGAGGGTGGGGAGGAGAAACGGGGAGGGAGGGTGGGAGGGTGGGGTGGGGAAACGGGGAAGGAGGGTGGGAGGGTGGGGAGGGGAAACGGGGAAGGAGGGTGCGAGGGTGGGGAGGAGAAACGGGGAAGAAGGGTGAGAGGGTGTGGAGGAGAAACGGGGAAGTTGGGGAAACGGGGAAGGAGGGGAAACGGGGAAGGAGGGTGGGAGGGTGGTGTAGGGAAACGGGGAAGGAGGGTGTGAAAGTGGGGAGGGGAAACGGGGAAGGAGGGGAAAAGGGGAAGAAGGGAAAAGGGTAAGTAGGGTGGGAGGGTGTGGAGGGGAAAAGGGGAAGGACGGAAAAGGGGAAGGAGGGTGGGAGGGTGGGGAGGGTGGGGAGGGGAAAAGGGGAAGGAGGGTGGGAGGGTGGGGAGGAGAAACGGGGAGGGAGGGTGGGAGGGTGGGGTGGGGAAAAGGGGAAGGACGGTGGGAGGGTGGGGAGGGGAAACGGGGAGGGAGGGTGGGAGGGTGGGGTGGGGAAAAGGGGAAGGACGGTGGGAGGGTGGGGAGGGGAAACGGGGAGGGAGGGTGGGAGGGTGGGGAGGGGTAAAGTGGAAGTACGGAAAAGGGGAAGGAGGGTGGGAGGGTGGGGAGGGTGGGGAGGGGAAAAGGGGAAGGAGGGTGGGAGGGTGGGGAGGGGAAACGTGGAAGGAGGGTGCGAGGGTGGGGAGGAGAAACGGGGAAGGAGGGTGGGAGGGTGGGGAGGAGAAACGGGGAGGGAGGGTGGGAGGGTGGGATGGGGAAAAGGGGAAGGACGGTGGGAGGGTGGGGAGGGGAAACGGGGAGGGAGGGTGGGAGGGTGGGGAGGGGTAAAGTGGAAGTACGGAAAAGGGGAAGGAGGGTGGGAGGGTGGGGAGGGGAAAAGGGGAAGGAGGGTGGGAGGGTGGGGAGGGGAAACGTGGAAGGAGGGTGCGAGGGTGGGGAGGAGAAACGGGGAAGAAGGGTGAGAGGGTGTGGAGGAGAAACGGGGAAGTTGGGGAAACGGGGAAGGAGGGGAAACGGGGAAGGAGGGGAAACGGGGAAGGAGGGTGGGAGGGTGGGGTAGGGAAACGGGGAAGGAGGGTGTGAAAGTGGGGAGGGGAAACGGGGAAGGAGGGGAAAAGGGGAAGGAGGGTGGGAGGGTGGGGAGGGGAAACGGGGAAGGAGGGTGGGGAGGGGAAACGGGGAAGGAGGGTGGGAGGGTGGGGAGGAGAAACGGGGAAGAAGGGTGAGAGGGTGTGGAGGAGAAACGGGGAAGTTGGGGAAACGGGGAAGGAGGGTGGGAGGGTGGGGAGGGGAAAAGGGGAAGAAGGGAAAAGGGGAAGGAGGGTGGGAGGGTGGGGAGGGGAAAAGGGGAAGGAGGGTGGGAGGTTGGGGAGGGGAAACGGGGAAGTAGGGTGGGAGGGTGGGGAGGGGTAACGGGGAAGGAGGGTGGGAGGGTGGGGAGGGGAAACGATGAAGGAGGGTGGGAGGGTGGTGAGGGGAAACGGGGAAGGAGGGTGGGAGGGTGGAGAGGGGAAACGGGGAAGGAGGGTGGGACGGTGGGGAGGGGAAACGGGGAAGGAGGATGGGAGGGTGGGGAGGGGAAACGGGGAAGGAGGGGAAACGGGGAAGGAGGGTGGGAGGGTGGGGAGGGGAAACGGGGAAGGAGGGTGGGAGGGTGGGGAGGGGAAACGGGGAAGGAGGGTGGGAGGGTGGGGAGGGGAAACGGGGAAGGAGGGTGGGAGGGTGGGGAGGGGAAACGGGGAAGGAGGGTGGGAGGGTGGGGAGGGGAAACGGGGAAGGAGGGTGGGAGGGTGGGGAGGGGAAACGGGGAAGGAGGGTGGGAGGGTGGGGAGGGGAAACGGGGAAGGAGGGTGGGAGGGTGGGGAGGGGAAACGGGGAAGGAGGGTGGGAGGGTGGGGAGGGGAAACGGGGAAGGAGGGTGGGAGGGTGGGGAGGGGAAACGGGGAAGGAGGGTGGGAGGGTGGGGAGGGGAAACGGTGAAGGTGGGTGGGAGGGTGGGAGGGGAAACGGGGAACGAGGGTGGGAGGTTGGGAAGGGGAAACGGGGAAGGATGTTGGTAAGTTGGGGAGGGAAACAGGGAAGGTGGGTGGGGAGGACAAACGGGGAAGGAGGGTGGGAGGGTGGGGAGGAGAAACGGGGGAGGAGAAACGGGGAAGGAGGGTGGGAGGGTGGGGAGGAGAAACGGGGAGGGAGGGTGGGGAGGAGAAACGGGGAAGGAGGGTGGGAGGGTGGGGAGAAGAAACGGGGAAGGAGGGTGGGAGGGTGGGGAGAATAAACGGGGAAGGAGGGTGGGAGGGTGGGGAGAAGAAACGGGGAAGGAGGGTGGGAGGGTGGGGAGGAGAAACGGGGAAGGAGGGTGAGAGGGTGTGGAGGAGAAACGGGGAAGGAGGGGAAACGGGGAAGGAGGGGAAACAGGGAAGGAGGGTGGGAGGGTGGGGAGGGGAAACGGGGAAGGAGGGGAAACGGGGAAGGAGGGTGGGAGGGTGGGGAGGGGAAATGGGGAAGGAGGGTGGGAGGGTGGGGAGGGGAAACGGGGAAGGAGGGTGGGAGGGTGGGGAGGGGAAACGGGGAAGGAGGGTGGGAGGGTGGGGAGGGGAAACGGGGAAGGAGGGTGGGAGGGTGGGGAGGGGAAACGGGGAGGGAGGGTGGGGAGGGGAAACGGGGAAGGAGGGTGGGAGGGTGGGGAGGGGAAACGGGGAAGGAGGGTGGGAGGGTGGGGAGGGGAAACGGGGAAGGAGGGTGGGAGGATGGGGAGGGGAAACGGGGAAGGAGGGTGGGAGGGTGGGGAGGGGAAACGGGGAAGGAGGGTGGGAGGGTGGGGAGGGGAAACGGGGAAGGAGGGTGGGAGGGTGGGGAGGGGAAACGGGGAAGGAGGGAGGGAGGGTGGGGAGGGGAAACGGGGAAGGAGGGTGGGAGGGTGGGGAGGGGAAACGGGGAAGGAGGGTGGGAGGGTGGGGAGGGGAAACGGGGAAGGAGGGTGGGAGGGTGGGGAGGGGAAACGGGGAAGGAGGGAAAACGGGGAAGGAGGGTGGGAGTGTGGGGAGGGGAAAAGGGGAAGGTGGGTGGAAGTGTGGGGACGGGAAACGGGGAAGGAGGGTGGGAGGGTGGGTAGGGGAAACGGGGAAGGAGGGTGGGGTGGGGAAACGATGAAGGAAGGTGGGAGGGTGGGGAGGGGAAACGGGGAAGAAGGGTGGGAGGGTGGGGAGGGGAAGCGGGGAATGAGGGTGGGAGGGTGGGGAGGGGAAGCGGGGAATGAGGGTGGGAGGGTGGGGAGGAGAAACGGGGAAGGAGGGTGAGGAGGAGAAACGGGGAAGGAGGGTGGGAGGGTGGGGAGGAGAAACGGGGAAGGAGGGTGGGAGGGTGGGGAGGAGAAACGGGGAAGGAGGGTGGGAGGGTGGGGAGGAGAAACGGGGAAGGAGGGTGGGAGGGTGGGGAGGAGAAACGGGGAAGGAGGGTGGGAGGGTGGGGAGGGGAAACGGGGAAGGAGGGTGGGAGGGTGGGGAGGGGAAACGGGGAAGGAGGGTGGGAGGGTGGGGAGGGGAAACGGGGAAGGAGGGTGGGAGGGTGGGGAGGGGAAACGGGGAAGGAGGGTGGGAGGGTGGGGAGGGGAAACGGGGAAGGAGGGTGGGGAGGGGAAATGGGGAAGAAGGGTGGGAGGGTGGGGAGGGGAAATGGGGGAGAAGGGTGGGAGGGTCGGGAGGGGAAATGGGGAAGAAGGGTGGGAGGGTGGGGAGGGGAAACGGTGAAGGTGGGTGGGAGGGTGGGAGGGGAAACGGGGAACGAGGGTGGGAGGTTGGGAAGGGGAAACGGGGAAGGATGTTGGTAAGTTGGGGAGGGAAACAGGGAAGATGGGTGGGGGGGACAAACGGGGAAGGAGGGTGGGAGGGTGGGGAGGAGAAACGGGGGAGGAGAAACGGGGAAGGAGGGTGGGAGGGTGGGGAGGAGAAACGGGGAGGGAGGGTGGGGAGGAGAAACGGGGAAGGAGGGTGGGAGGGTGGGGAGAAGAAACGGGGAAGGAGGGTGGGAGGGTGGGGAGAAGAAACGGGGAAGGAGGGTGGGAGGGTGGGGAGAAGAAACGGGGAAGGAGGGTGGGAGGGTGGGGAGGAGAAACGGGGAAGGAGGGTGAGAGGGTGTGGAGGAGAAACGGGGAAGGAGGGGAAACGGGGAAGGAGGGGAAACAGGGAAGGAGGGTGGGAGGGTGGGGAGGGGAAACGGGGAAGGAGGGGAAACGGGGAAGGAGGGTGGGAGGGTGGGGAGGGGAAACGGGGAAGGAGGGTGGGAGGGTGGGGAGGGGAAACGGGGAAGGAGGGTGGGAGGGTGGGGAGGGGAAACGGGGAAGGAGGGTGGGAGGGTGGGGAGGGGAAACGGGGAAGGAGGGTGGGAGGGTGGGGAGGGGAAACGGGGAGGGAGGGTGGGGAGGGGAAACGGGGAAGGAGGGTGGGAGGGTGGGGAGGGGAAACGGGGAAGGAGGGTGGGAGGGTGGGGAGGGGAAACGGGGAAGGAGGGTGGGAGGATGGGGAGGGGAAACGGGGAAGGAGGGTGGGAGGGTGGGGAGGGGAAACGGGGAAGGAGGGTGGGAGGGTGGGAGGGGAAACGGGGAAGGAGGGTGGGAGGGTGGGGAGGGGAAACGGGGAAGGAGGGAGGGAGGGTGGGGAGGGGAAACGGGGAAGGAGGGTGGGAGGGTGGGGAGGGGAAACGGGGAAGGAGGGTGGGAGGGTGGGGAGGGGGAAACGGGGAAGGAGGGTGGGAGGGTGGGGAGGGGAAACGGGGAAGGAGGGAAAACGGGGAAGGAGGGTGGGAGTGTGGGGAGGGGAAAAGGGGAAGGTGGGTGGAAGTGTGGGGACGGGAAACGGGGAAGGAGGGTGGGAGGGTGGGTAGGGGAAACGGGGAAGGAGGGTGGGGTGGGGAAACGATGAAGGAAGGTGGGAGGGTGGGGAGGGGAAACGGGGAAGAAGGGTGGGAGGGTGGGGAGGGGAAGCGGGGAATGAGGGTGGGAGGGTGGGGAGGAGAAACGGGGAAGGAGGGTGAGGAGGAGAAACGGGGAAGGAGGGTGGGAGGGTGGGGAGGAGAAACGGGGAAGGAGGGTGGGAGGGTGGGGAGGAGAAACGGGGAAGGAGGGTGGGAGGGTGGGGAGGGAGAAACGGGGAAGGAGGGTGGGAGGGTGGGGAGGAGAAACGGGGAAGGAGGGTGGGAGGGTGGGGAGGAGAAACGGGGAAGGAGGGTGGGAGGGTGGGGAGGAGAAACGGGGAAAGAGGGTGGGAGGGTGGGGAGGAGAAACGGGGAAAGAGGGTGGGAGGGTGGGGAGGAGAAACGGGGAAAGAGGGTGGGGGGGAGAAACGGGGAAGGAGGGTGGGAGGGTGGGGGGGAGAAACGGGGAAGGAGGGTGGGAGGGTGGGGGGGAGAAACGGGGAAGGAGGGTGGGAGGGTGGGGGGGAGAAACGGGGAAGGAGGGTGGGAGGGTGGGGGGGAGAAACGGGGAAGGAGGGTGGGAGGGTGGGGAGGAGAAACGGGGAAGGAGGGTGGGAGTGTGGGGAGGAGCAACGGGGAAGGAGGGTGGGAGGGTGGGAAGGAGAAACGGGGAAGGAGGGTGTGAGGGTGGGGAGGAGAAACGGGGAAGGAGGGTGGGGAGGAGAAACGGGGAAGGAGGGTGGGAGGGTGGGGAGGAGAAACGGGGAAGGAGGGTGGGAGGGTGGGGAGGAGAAACGGGAAAGAAGGTTGCGATGGCGAAACGGAGAAGGAGGGTGGGAGGGTGGGGTGGGGAAACGGGGAAGGAAGGTGGGAGGGTGGGGTGGGGAAACGGGGAAGGAGGGTGGGAGGGTGGGGTGGGGAAACGGGGAAGGAGGGTGGGAGGGTGGGGTGGGGAAACGGGGAAGGAGGGTGGGAGGGTGGGGTGGGGAAACGGGGAAGGAGGGTGGGAGGGTGGGGTGGGGAAACGGGGAAGGAGGGTGGGAGGGTGGGGTGGGGAAACGGGGAAGGAGGGTGGGAGGGTGGGGTGGGGAAACGGGGAAGGAGGGTGGGAGGGTGGGGTGGGGAAACGGGGAAGGAGGGTGGGAGGGTGGGGTGGGGAAACGGGGAAGGAGGGTGGGAGGGTGGGGTGGGGAAACGGGGAAGGAGGGTGGGAGGGTGGGGTGGGGAAACGGGGAAGGAGGGTGGGAGGGTGGGGTGGGGAAACGGGGAAGGAGGGTGGGAGGGTGGGGTGGGGAAACGGGGAAGGAGGGTGGGAGGGTGGGGTGGGGAAACGGGGAAGGAGGGTGGGAGGGTGGGGTGGGGAAACGGGGAAGGAGGGTGGGAGGGTGGGGTGGGGAAACGGGGAAGGAGGGTGGGAGGGTCGGGTGTGGAAACGGGGAAGGAGGGTGGGAGGGTCGGGTGTGGAAACGGGGAAGGAGGGTGGGAGGGTGGGGGCGGGAAACGGGGAAGGAGGGTGGGAGGGTGGGGTCGGGAAACGGGGAAGGAGGGTGGGAGGGTGGGGTGGGGAAACGGGGAAGGAGGGTGGGAGGGTGGGGTGGGGAAACGGGAATGGAGGGTGGGAGGGTGGGGTGGGGAAACGGGAATGGAGGGTGGGAGGGTGGGGTGGGGAAACGGGAATGGAGGGTGGGAGGGTGGGGTGGGGAAACGGGGAAGGAGGGTGGGAGGGTGGGGTGGGGAAACGGGGAAGGAGGGTGGGAGGGTGGGGTGGGGAAACGGGGAAGGAGGGTGGGAGGGTGGGGTGGGGAAACGGGGAAGGAGGGTGGGAGGGTGGGGTGGGGAAATGGGGAAGGAGGGTGGGAGGGTGGGGTGGCGATACGGGGAAGGACGGTGGGAGGGTGGGGTGGGGAAAAGGGGAAGGATGGTGGGAGGGTGGGGAGGGGAAACGGGGAGGGAGGGTGGAAGGGTGGGGAGGGGTAAAGTGGAAGTACGGAAAAGGGGAAGGAGGGTGGGAGGGTGGGGAAGGGAAAAGGGGAAGGAGGGTGGGAGGGTGGGGAGGGGAAACGGGGAAGGAGGGTGCGAGGGTGGGGAGGAGAAACGGGGAAGAAGGGTGAGAGGGTGTGGAGGAGAAACGGGGAAGTTGGGGAAACGGGGAAGGAGGGGAAACGGGGAAGGAGGGTGGGAGGGTGGGGTAGGGAAACGGGGAAGGAGGGTGTGAAAGTGGGGAGGGGAAACGGGGAAGGAGGGGAAAAGGGGAAGAAGGGAAAAGGGTAAGTAGGGTGGGAGGGTGTGGAGGGGAAAAGGGGAAGGAGGGTGGGAGGTTGGGGAGGGGAAACGGGGAAGGAGGGTGGGAGGGTGGGGAGGAGAAACGGGGAAGGAGGGTGGGAGGGTGGGGAGGAGAAACGGGGAAGGAGGGTGGGAGGGTGGGGAGGGGAAACGGGGAAGGAGGGTGGGAGGGTGGGGAGGAGAAACGGGGAAGAAGGGTGAGAGGGTGTGGAGGAGAAACGGGGAAGTTGGGGAAACGGGGAAGGAGGGTGGGAGGGTGGGGAGGGGAAAAGGGGAAGAAGGGAAAAGGGGAAGGAGGGTGGGAGGGTGGGGAGGTGAAAAGGGGAAGGAGGGTGGGAGGTTGGGGAGGGGAAACGGGGAAGTAGGGTGGGAGGGTGGGGAGGGGGAACGGGGAAGGAGGGTGGGAGGGTGGGGAGGGGAAACGATGAAGGAGGGAGGGAGGGTGGGGAGGGGAAACGGGGAAGTAGGGTGGGAGGGTGGGGAGGGGTAACGGGGAATGAGGGTGGGAGGGTGGGGAGGGGAAACGATGAAGGAGGGTAGGAGGGTGGAGAGGGGAAACGGGGAAGGAGGGTGGGACGGTGGGGAGGGGAAACGGGGAAGGAGGGGGGGATGGTGGGGAGGGGAAACGGGGAAGGAGGGTGGGAGGGTGGGGAGGGGAAACGGGGAAGGAGGGTGGGAGGGTGGGGAGGGGAAACGGGGAAGGAGGGTGGGAGGGTGGGGAGGGGAAACGATGAAGGAGGGTGGGAGGGTGGGGAGGGGAAACGGGGAAGGAGGGTGGGAGGGTGGGTAGGGGAAACGGGGAAGGAGGGTGGGAGGGTGGGGAGGGGAAATGGGGAAGGAGGGTGGGGAGGGGAAATGGGGAAGAAGGGTGGGAGGGTGGGGAGGGGAAATGGGGAAGAACGGTGGGAGGGTGGGGAGGGGAAACGGGGAAGGTGGGTGGGAAGGGGAAACGGGGAAGGATGTTGGGAAGTTGGGGAGGGAAACAGGGAAGGTGGGTGGGGAGGACAAACGGGGAAGGAGGGTGGGAGGGTGGGGAGGACAAACGGGGAAGGAGGGTGGGAGGGTGGGGAGGAGAAACGGGGGAGGAGGGTGGGAGGGTGGGGAGGAGAAACGGGGAAGGAGGGGGGAGGGTGGGGAGGAGAAACGGGGAGGGAGGGTGGGGAGGAGAAACGGGGAAGGAGGGTGGGAGGGTGGGGAGGAGAAACGGGGAAGGAGGGTGGGAGGGTGGGGAGGAGAAACGGGGAAGGAGAGTGGGAGGGTGGGGAGGAGAAACGGGGATGGAGGGGAAATGGGGAAGGAGGGGAAACAGGGAAGGAGGGGAAACGGGGAAGGAGGGGAAACGGGGAAGGAGGGTGGGAGGGTGGGGAGGGGAAACGGGGAAGGAGGGTGGGAGGGTGGGGAGGGGAAACGGGGAAGGAGGGTGGGAGGGTGGGGAGGGGAAACGGGGAAGGAGGGTGGGAGGGTGGGGAGGGGAAACGGGGAAGGAGGGGAAACGGGGAAGGAGGGTGGGAGTGTGGGGAGGGGAAAAGGGGAAGAAGGGTGGAAGTGTGGGGATGGGAAACGGGGAAAGAGGGTGGGAGTGTGGGGACGGGAAACGGGCAAGGAGGGTGGGAGTGTGGGGACGGGAAACGGGGAAGGAGGGTGGGAGGGTGGGGAGGGGAAACGGGGAAGGAGGGTGGGGTGGGGAAACGATGAAGGAAGGTGGGAGGGTGGGGAGGGGAAACGGGGAAGAAGGGTGGGAGGGTGGGGAGGGGAAGCGGGGAAGGTGGGTGGGAGGGTGGCGAGGGGAAACGGGGAAGGAGGGGAAACCGGGAAGGAGGGTGGGAGGGTGGGAAGGGGAAACGGGGAAGGAGGGTGGGAGGGTGGGGAGGAGAAACGGGGAAGGAGGGTGGGAGGGTGGGGAGGAGAAACGGGAAAGAAGGTTGGGATGGCGAAACGGAGAAGGAGGGTGGGAGGGTGGGGTGGGGAAACGGCGAAGGAGGGTGGGAGGGTGGGGTGGGGAAACGGGGAAGGAGGGTGGGAGGGTGGGGTGGGGAAACGGGGAAGGAGGGTGGGAGGGTGGGGTGGGGAAACGGGGAAGGAGGGTGGGAGGGTGGGGTGGGGAAACGGGGAAGGAGGGTGGGAGGGTGGGGTGGGGAAACGGGGAAGGAGGGTGGGAGGGTGGGGTGGGGAAACGGGGAAGGAGGGTGGGAGGGTGGGGTGGGGAAACGGGGAAGGAGGGTGGGAGGGTGGGGTGGGGAAACGGGGAAGGAGGGTGGGAGGGTGGGGTGGGGAAACGGGGAAGGAGGGTGGGAGGGTGGGGTGGGGAAACGGGGAAGGAGGGTGGGAGGGTGGGGTGGGGAAACGGGGAAGGAGGGTGGGAGGGTGGGGTGGGGAAACGGGGAAGGAGGGTGGGGTGGGGAAACGGGGAAGGAGGGTGGGAGGGTGGGGTGGGGAAACGGGGAAGGAGGGTGGGAGGGTGGGTTGGGGAAACGGGGAAGGAGGGTGGGAGGGTGGGTTGGGGAAACGGGGAAGGAGGGTGGGAGGGTGGGTTGGGGAAACGGGGAAGTAGGGTGGGAGGGTGGGTTGGGGAAACGGGGAAGGAGGGTGGGAGGGTGGGGTGGGGAAACGGGGAAGGAGGGTGGGAGGGTGGGGTGCGGAAACGGGGAAGGAGGGTGGGAGGGTGGGGTCGGGAAACGGGGAAGGAGGGTGGGAGGGTGGGGTCGGGAAACGGGGAAGGAGGGTGGGAGGGTGGGGTCGGGAAACGGGGAAGGAGGGTGGGAGGGTGGGGTCGGGAAACGGGGAAGGAGGGTGGGAGGGTGGGGTCGGGAAACGGGGAAGGAGGGTGGGAGGGTGGGGTGGGGAAAAGGGGAAGGAGGGTGGGAGGGTGGGGTGGGGAAACGGGGATGGAGGGTGGGAGGGTGGGGTGGGGAAACTGGGAAGGAGGGTGGGAGGGTGGGGTGGGGAAACGGGGAAGGAGGGTGGGAGGGTGGGGTGGGGAAACGGGGAAGGAGGGTGGGAGGGTGGGGTGGGGAAACGGGGAAGGAGGGTGGGAGGGTGGGGTGGGGAAACGGGGAAGGAGGGTGGGAGGGTGGGGTGGGGAAACGGGGAAGGAGGGTGGGAGGGTGGGGTGGCGATACGGGGAAGGACGGTGGGAGGGTGGGGTGGGGAAAAGTGGAAGGATGGTGGGAGGGTGGGGAGGGGAAACGGGGAGGGAGGGTGGAAGGGTGGGGAGGGGTAAAGTGGAAGTACGGAAAAGGGGAAGGAGGGTGGGAGGGTGGGGAGGGGAAAAGGGGAAGGAGGGTGGGAGGGTGGGGAGGGGAAACGGGGAAGGAGGGTGTGAAAGTGGGGAGGGGAAACGGGGAAGGAGGGGAAAAGGGGAAGAAGGGAAAAGGGTAAGTAGGGTGGGAGGGTGTGGAGGGGAAAAGGGGAAGGAGGGTGGGAGGTTGGGGAGGGGAAACGGGGAAGGAGGGTGGGAGAGTGGGGAGGAGAAACGGGGAAGGAGGGTGGGAGGGTGGGGAGGAGAAACGGGGAAGGAGGGTGGGAGGGTGGGGAGGGGAAACGGGGAAGGAGGGTGGGAGGGTGGGGAGGAGAAACGGGGAAGAAGGGTGAGAGGGTGTGGAGGAGAAACGGGGAAGTTGGGGAAACGGGGAAGGAGGGTGGGAGGGTGGGGAGGGGAAAAGGGGAAGAAGGGAAAAGGGGAAGGAGGGTGGGAGGGTGGGGAGGGGAAAAGGGGAAGGAGGGTGGGAGGTTGGGGAGGGGAAACGGGGAAGTAGGGTGGGAGGGTGGGGAGGGGTAACGGGGAGGGAGGGTGTGGAGGGGTAACGGGGAAGGAGGGTGGGAGGGTGGGGAGGGGAAACGATGAAGGAGGGTGGGAGGGTGGGGAGGGGAAACGGGGAAGTAGGGTGGGAGGGTGGGGAGGGGAAACGGGGAAGTAGGGTGGGAGGGTGGGGAGGGGTAACGGGGAAGGAGGGGAAATGGGGAAGGAGGGGAAACAGGGAAGGAGGGGAAACGGGGAAGGAGGGGAAACGGGGAAGGAGGGGAAACGGGGAAGGAGGGGAAACGGGGAAGGAGGGTGGGAGGGTGGGGAGGGGAAACGGGGAAGGAGGGTGGGAGGGTGGGGAGGGGAAACGGGGAAGGAGGGTGGGAGGGTGGGGAGGGGAAACGGGGAAGGAGGGTGGGAGGGTGGGGAGGGGAAACGGGGAAGGAGGGTGGGAGGGTGGGGAGGGGAAACGGGGAAGGAGGGTGGGAGGGTGGGGAGGGGAAACGGGGAAGGAGGGTGGGAGGGTGGGGAGGGGAAACGGGGAAGGAGGGTGGGAGGGTGGGGAGGGGAAACGGGGAAGGAGGGTGGGAGGGTGGGGAGGGGAAACGGGGAAGGAGGGTGGGAGGGTGGGGAGGGGAAACGGGGAAGGAGGGTGGGAGGGTGGGGAGGGGAAACGGGGAAGGAGGGGAAACGGGGAAGGAGGGGAAACGGGGAAGGAGGGTGGGAGGGTGGGGAGGGGAAACGGGGAAGGAGGGTGGGAGGGTGGGGAGGGGAAACGGGGAAGGAGGGTGGGTGGGTGGGGAGGGGAAACGGGGAAGGAGGGTGGGTGGGGAGGGGAAACGGAGAAGGAGGGGAAACGGGGATGGAGGGGAAACAGGGAAGGAGGGGAAACGGGGAAGGAGGGTGGGAGGGTGGGGAGGGGAAACGGGGAAGGAGGGTGGGAGGGTGGGGAGGGGAAACGGGGAAGGAGGGTGGGAGGGTGGGGAGGGGAAACGGGGAAGGAGGGTGGGAGGGTGGGGAGGGGAAACGGGGAAGGAGGGTGGGAGGGTGGGGAGGGGAAACGGGGAAGGAGGGGAAACGGGGAAGGAGGGGCAACGGGGAAGGAGGGTGGGAGGGTGGGGAGGGGAAACGGGGAAGGAGGGGAAACGGGGAAGGAGGGGCAACGGGGAAGGAGGGGCAACGGGGAAGGAGGGTGGGAGGGTGGGGAGGGGCAACGGGGAAGGAGGGTGGGAGGGTGGGGAGGGGAAACGGGGAAGGAGGGTGGGAGGGTGGGGAGGGGAAACGGGGAAGGAGGGTGGGAGGGTGGGGAGGGGAAACGGGGAAGGAGGGTGGGAGGGTGGGGAGGGGAAACGGGGAAGGAGGGTGGGAGGGTGGGGAGGGGAAACGGGGAAGGAGGGTGGGAGGGTGGGGTAGGGAAACGGGGAAGGAGGGTGTGAAAGTGGGGAGGGGAAACGGGGAAGGAGGGGAAAAGGGGAAGAAGGGAAAAGGGTAAGTAGGGTGGGAGGGTGTGGAGGGGAAAAGGGGAAGGAGGGTGGGAGGTTGGGGAGGGGAAACGGGGAAGGAGGGTGGGAGAGTGGGGAGGAGAAACGGGGAAGGAGGGTGGGAGGGTGGGGAGGAGAAACGGGGAAGGAGGGTGGGAGGGTGGGGAGGGGAAACGGGGAAGGAGGGTGGGAGGGTGGGGAGGAGAAACGGGGAAGAAGGGTGAGAGGGTGTGGAGGAGAAACGGGGAAGTTGGGGAAACGGGGAAGGAGGGTGGGAGGGTGGGGAGGGGAAAAGGGGAAGAAGGGAAAAGGGGAAGGAGGGTGGGAGGGTGGGGAGGGGAAAAGGGGAAGGAGGGTGGGAGGTTGGGGAGGGGAAACGGGGAAGTAGGGTGGGAGGGTGGGGAGGGGTAACGGGGAGGGAGGGTGGGGAGGGGTAACGGGGAAGGAGGGTGGGAGGGTGGGGAGGGGAAACGATGAAGGAGGGTGGGAGGGTGGGGAGGGGAAACGAGGAAGTAGGGTGGGAGGGTGGGGAGGGGAAACGGGGAAGTAGGGTGGGAGGGTGGGGAGGGGTAACGGGGAAGGAGGGGAAATGGGGAAGGAGGGGAAACGGGGAAGGAGGGGAAACGGGGAAGGAGGGGAAACGGGGAAGGAGGGTGGGAGGGTGGGGAGGGGAAACGGGGAAGGAGGGTGGGAGGGTGGGGAGGGGAAACGGGGAAGGAGGGTGGGAGGGTGGGGAGGGGAAACGGGGAAGGAGGGTGGGAGGGTGGGGAGGGGAAACGGGGAAGGAGGGTGGGAGGGTGGGGAGGGGAAACGGGGAAGGAGGGTGGGAGGGTGGGGAGGGGAAACGGGGAAGGAGGGTGGGAGGGTGGGGAGGGGAAACGGGGAAGGAGGGTGGGAGGGTGGGGAGGGGAAACGGGGAAGGAGGGTGGGAGGGTGGGGAGGGGAAACGGGGAAGGAGGGTGGGAGGGTGGGGAGGGGAAACGGGGAAGGAGGGTGGGAGGGTGGGGAGGGGAAACGGGGAAGGAGGGTGGGAGGGTGGGGAGGGGAAACGGGGAAGGAGGGTGGGAGGGTGGGGAGGGGAAACGGGGAAGGAGGGTGGGAGGGTGGGGAGGGGAAACGGGGAAGGAGGGTGGGTGGGTGGGGAGGGGAAACGGGGAAGGAGGGTGGGTGGGTGGGGAGGGGAAACAGGGAAGGAGGGTGGGTGGGGAGGGGAAACGGGGAAGGAGGGGAAACGGGGATGGAGGGGAAACAGGGAAGGAGGGGAAACGGGGAAGGAGGGTGGGAGGGTGGGGAGGGGAAACGGGGAAGGAGGGTGGGAGGGTGGGGAGGGGAAACGGGGAAGGAGGGTGGGAGGGTGGGGAGGGGAAACGGGGAAGGAGGGTGGGAGGGTGGGGAGGGGAAACGGGGAAGGAGGGTGGGAGGGTGGGGAGGGGAAACGGGGAAGGAGGGGAAACGGGGAAGGAGGGGAAACGGGGAAGGAGGGGCAACGGGGAAGGAGGGTGGGAGGGTGGGGAGGGGAAACGGGGAAGGAGGGGAAACGGGGAAGGAGGGGCAACGGGGAAGGAGGGTGGGAGGGTGGGGAGGGGCAACGGGGAAGGAGGGTGGGAGGGTGGGGAGGGGAAACGGGGAAGGAGGGTGGGAGGGTGGGGAGGGGAAACGGGGAAGGAGGGTGGGAGGGTGGGGAGGGGAAACGGGGAAGGAGGGTGGGAGGGTGGGGAGGGGAAACGGGGAAGGAGGGTGGGAGGGTGGGGAGGGGAAACGGGGAAGGAGGGTGGGAGGGTGGGGAGGGGAAACGGGGAAGGAGGGTGGGAGGGTGGGGAGGGGAAACGGGGAAGGAGGGTGGGAGGGTGGGGAGGGGAAACGGGGAAGGAGGGTGGGAGGGTGGGGAGGGGAAACGGGGAAGGAGGGTGGGAGGGTGGGGAGGGTGGGGAGGGGAAACGGGGAAGGAGGGTGGGAGGGTGGGGAGGGGAAACGGGGAATGAGGGTGGGGAGGGGAAACGGGGAAGGAGGGTGGGAGGGTGGGGAGGGGAAACGGGGAAGGAGGGTGGGAGGGTGGGGAGGGGAAATGGGGAAGGAGGGTGGGAGGGTGGGGAGGGGAAACGGGGAAGGTGGGTGGGAGGGTGGGGAGGGGAAACGGGGAAGGTGGGTGGGAGGGTGGGGAGGGGAAACGGGGAAGGTGGGTGGGAGGGTGGGGAGGGTGGGGAGGGGAAACGGGGAAGGTGGGTGGGGGGGTGGGGAGGATGGGGAGGGGAAACGGGGAAGGAGGGTGGGAGGGTGGGGAGGGGAAACGGGGAAGGAGGGTGGGAGGGTGGGGAGGGGAAACGGGGAAGGAGGGTGGGAGGGTGGGGAGGGGAAACGGGGAAGGAGGGTGGGAGGGTGGGGAGGGGAAACGGGGAAGGAGGGTGGGAGGGTGGGGAGGGGAAACGGGGAAGGAGGGTGGGAGGGTGGGGAGGGGAAACGGGGAAGGAGGGTGGGAGGGTGGGGTAGGGAAACGGGGAAGGAGGGTGTGAAAGTGGGGAGGGGAAACGGGGAAGGAGGGGAAAAGGGGAAGAAGGGAAAAGGGTAAGTAGGGTGGGAGGGTGTGGAGGGGAAAAGGGGAAGGAGGGTGGGAGGTTGGGGAGGGGAAACGGGGAAGGAGGGTGGGAGAGTGGGGAGGAGAAACGGGGAAGGAGGGTGGGAGGGTGGGGAGGAGAAACGGGGAAGGAGGGTGGGAGGGTGGGGAGGGGAAACGGGGAAGGAGGGTGGGAGGGTGGGGAGGAGAAACGGGGAAGAAGGGTGAGAGGGTGTGGAGGAGAAACGGGGAAGTTGGGGAAACGGGGAAGGAGGGTGGGAGGGTGGGGAGGGGAAAAGGGGAAGAAGGGAAAAGGGGAAGGAGGGTGGGAGGGTGGGGAGGGGAAAAGGGGAAGGAGGGTGGGAGGTTGGGGAGGGGAAACGGGGAAGTAGGGTGGGAGGGTGGGGAGGGGTAACGGGGAGGGAGGGTGGGGAGGGGTAACGGGGAAGGAGGGTGGGAGGGTGGGGAGGGGAAACGATGAAGGAGGGTGGGAGGGTGGGGAGGGGAAACGAGGAAGTAGGGTGGGAGGGTGGGGAGGGGAAACGGGGAAGTAGGGTGGGAGGGTGGGGAGGGGTAACGGGGAAGGAGGGGAAATGGGGAAGGAGGGGAAACGGGGAAGGAGGGGAAACGGGGAAGGAGGGGAAACGGGGAAGGAGGGTGGGAGGGTGGGGAGGGGAAACGGGGAAGGAGAGTGGGAGGGTGGGGAGGGGAAACGGGGAAGGAGGGTGGGAGGGTGGGGAGGGGAAACGGGGAAGGAGGGTGGGAGGGTGGGGAGGGGAAACGGGGAAGGAGGGTGGGAGGGTGGGGAGGGGAAACGGGGAAGGAGGGTGGGAGGGTGGGGAGGGGAAACGGGGAAGGAGGGTGGGAGGGTGGGGAGGGGAAACGGGGAAGGAGGGTGGGAGGGTGGGGAGGGGAAACGGGGAAGGAGGGTGGGAGGGTGGGGAGGGGAAACGGGGAAGGAGGGTGGGAGGGTGGGGAGGGGAAACGGGGAAGGAGGGTGGGAGGGTGGGGAGGGGAAACGGGGAAGGAGGGTGGGAGGGTGGGGAGGGGAAACGGGGAAGGAGGGTGGGAGGGTGGGGAGGGGAAACGGGGAAGGAGGGTGGGTGGGTGGGGAGGGGAAACGGGGAAGGAGGGTGGGTGGGTGGGGAGGGGAAACGGGGAAGGAGGGTGGGTGGGGAGGGGAAACGGGGAAGGAGGGGAAACGGGGATGGAGGGGAAACAGGGAAGGAGGGGAAACGGGGAAGTAGGGTGGGAGGGTGGGGAGGGGAAACGGGGAAGGAGGGTGGGAGGGTGGGGAGGGGAAACGGGGAAGGAGGGTGGGAGGGTGGGGAGGGGAAACGGGGAAGGAGGGTGGGAGGGTGGGGAGGGGAAACGGGGAAGGAGGGGAAACGGGGAAGGAGGGGAAACGGGGAAGGAGGGGCAACGGGGAAGGAGGGTGGGAGGGTGGGGAGGGGAAACGGGGAAGGAGGGGAAACGGGGAAGGAGGGGCAACGGGGAAGGAGGGTGGGAGGGTGGGGAGGGGCAACGGGGAAGGAGGGTGGGAGGGTGGGGAGGGGAAACGGGGAAGGAGGGTGGGAGGGTGGGGAGGGGAAACGGGGAAGGAGGGTGGGAGGGTGGGGAGGGGAAACGGGGAAGGAGGGTGGGAGGGTGGGGAGGGGAAACGGGGAAGGAGGGTGGGAGGGTGGGGAGGGGAAACGGGGAAGGAGGGTGGGAGGGTGGGGAGGGGAAACGGGGAAGGAGGGTGGGAGGGTGGGGAGGGGAAACGGGGAAGGAGGGTGGGAGGGTGGGGAGGGGAAACGGGGAAGGAGGGTGGGAGGGTGGGGAGGGGAAACGGGGAAGGAGGGTGGGAGGGTGGGGAGGGTGGGGAGGGGAAACGGGGAAGGAGGGTGGGAGGGTGGGGAGGGGAAACGGGGAATGAGGGTGGGGAGGGGAAACGGGGAAGGAGGGTGGGAGGG
Source organism: Chiloscyllium plagiosum (assembly GCF_037043375.1). NCBI lineage: Eukaryota > Metazoa > Chordata > Chondrichthyes > Orectolobiformes > Hemiscylliidae > Chiloscyllium > Chiloscyllium plagiosum. The sequence continues at coordinate 37,369 of NW_028270377.1, read as the reverse complement.
TGGGGAGGGGAAACGGGGAAGGAGGGTGGGAGGGTGGGGAGGGGAAATGGGGAAGGAGGGTGGGAGGGTGGGGAGGGGAAACGGGGAAGGTGGGTGGGAGGGTGGGGAGGGGAAACGGGGAAGGTGGGTGGGAGGGTGGGGAGGGGAAACGGGGAAGGTGGGTGGGAGGGTGGGGAGGGTGGGGAGGGGAAACGGGGAAGGTGGGTGGGGGGTGGGGAGGATGGGGAGGGGAAACGGGGAAGGAGGGTGGGAGGGTGGGGAGGGGAAACGGGGAAGGAGGGTGGGAGGGTGGGGAGGGGAAACGGGGAAGGAGGGTGGGAGGGTGGGGATGGGAAACGGGGAAGGAGGGTGGGAGGGTGGAGAGGGGAAATGGGGAATGAGGGTGGGGAGGGGAAATGGGGAAGGAGGGTGGTGAGGGGAAATGGGGAAGGAGGGTGGGAGGGTGGTGAGGGGAATCGGGGAAGGTGGGTGGGATTGTGGGAGGGGTAACGGGGAAGGAGGGGAAACGGGGAAGGTGGGTGGGAGGGTGGGGAGGGGAAACGGGGAAGGATTGTGGGGAGTTGGGGAGGGGAAACGTGGAAGGAGGGTGGGGAGGAGAAACGGGGAAGGAGGGTGGGAGGGTGGGGAGGAGAAACGGGGAAGGAGGGTGGGAGGGTGGGGAGGAGAAACGGGGAAGGAGGGTGGGAGGGTGGGGAGGAGAAACGGGGAAGGAGGGTGGGAGGGTGGGGAGGAGAAACGGGGAAGGAGGGTGGGAGGGTGGGGAGGAGAAACGGGGAAGGAGGGTGGGAGGGTGGGGAGGAGAAACGGGGAAGGAGGGTGGGAGGGTGGGGAGGAGAAACGGGGAAGGAGGGTGGGAGGGTGGGGAGGAGTAACGGGGAAGGAGGATGGGAGGGTGGGGAGGAGAAACGGGGAAGGAGGGTGGGAGGGTGGGGAGGAGAAACGGGGAGGGAGGGTGGGAGGGTGGGGAGGAGAAACGGGGAAGGAGGGTGGGAGGGTGGGGAGGAGAAACGGGGAAGGAGGGTGGGAGGGTGGGGAGGAGAAACGGGGAAGGAGGGTGGGAGGGTGGGGAGGAGAAACGGGGAAGGAGGGTGGGAGGGTGGGGAGGAGAAACGGGGAAGGAGGGTGGGAGGGTGGGGAGGAGAAACGGGGAAGGAGGGTGGGAGGGTGGGGAGGAGAAACGGGGAGGGAGGGTGGGGAGGATAAACGGGGAAGGAGGGTGGGAGGGTGGGGAGGATAAACGGGGAAGGAGGGTGGGAGGGTGGGGAGGAGAAAAGGGGAAGGAGGGTGGGCGGGTGGGGAGGAGAAACGGGGAAGGAGGCTGGGAGGGTGGGGAGGAGAAACGGGGAAGGAGGCTGGGAGGGTGGGGAGGAGAAACGGGGAAGGAGGGTGGGAGGGTGGGGAGGAGAAAAGGGGAAGGAGGGTGGGAGGGTGGGGAGGAGAAACGGGGAAGGAGGGTGGGAGGGTGGGGAGGAGAAACGGGGAGGGAGGGTGGGGAGGATAAACGGGGAAGGAGGGTGGGAGGGTGGGGAGGAGAAACGGGGAAGGAGGGTGGGAGGGTGGGGAGGGGAAAAGGGGAAGGAGGGTGGGAGGTTGGGGAGGAGAAACGGGGAAGGAGGGTTGGAGGGTGGGGAGGGGAAACGGGGAAGGAGGGTGGGAGGGTGGGGAGGGGAAATGGGGAAGGAGGGGTAACGGGGAAGGAGGGTGGGAGGGTGTGGAGGGGAAACGATGAAGGAGGGGAAACGGGGAAGGAGGGTGGGCGGTTGGAGAGGGGAAACGGGGAAGGAGGCTGGGACGGTGGGGAGGGGAAACGGGGAAGGAGGGTGGGAGGGTGGGGAGGGGAAATGGGGAAGGAGGGTGGGGAGGGGAAATGGGGAAGAAGGGTGGGAGAGTGGGGAGGGGAAACGGGGAAGGTGGGTGGGAGGGTGGGAGGGGAAACGGGGAAGGAGTGGATACGGGGAAGCAGGGTGGGAGGGTGGGAAGGGGAAACGGGGAAGGATGGTGGGAAGTTGGGGAGGGAAACGGGGAAGGAGGGTGTGGAGGAGAAACGGGGAAGGAGGGGAAACGGAGAAGGAGGGGAAATGGGGAAGGAGGGTGGGAGGGTGGGGAGGGGAAACGGGGAAGGAGGGTGGGAGGGTGGGGAGGGGAAACGGGGAAGGAGGGTGGGAGGGTGGGGAGGGGAAACGGGGAAGGAGGGTGGGAGGGTGGGGAGGGGAAACGGGGAAGGAGGGTGGGAGGGTGGGGAGGGGAAACGGGGAAGGAGGGTGGGAGGGTGGGGAGGGGAAACGGGGAGGGAGGGTGGGAGGGTGGGGAGGGGAAACGGGGAGGGAGGGTGGGAGGGTGGGGAGGGGAAACGGGGAAGGAGGGTGGGAGGGTGGGGAGGGGAAACGGGGAAGGAGGGTGGGAGGGTGGGGAGGGGAAACGGGGAAGGAGGGGAAACGGGGAAGGAGGGTGGGAGGGGGGGGAGGGGAAACGGGGAAGGAGGGTGGGAGGGTGGGGAGGGGAAACGGGGAAGGAGGGTGGGGAGGGGAAACGGGGAAGGAGGGTGGGGTGGGGAAACGATGAAGAAAGGTGGGACGGTGGGGAGGGGAAACGGGGAAGGAGGGTGGGACGGTGGGGAGGGGAAACGGGGAAGGAGGGTGGGAGGGTGGGGAGCGGAAACGGGGAAGGAGGGTGGGAGGGTGGGGAGGGGAAACGGGGAAGGAGGGTGGGAGGGTGGGGAGGGGAAACGGGGAAGGAGGGTGGGAGGGTGGGGAGGGGAAACGGGGAAGGAGGGTGGGAGGGTGGGGAGGGGAAACGGGGAGGGAGGGTGGGAGGGTGGGGAGCGGAAACGGGGAAGGAGGGTGGGAGGGTGGGGAGGGGAAATCGGGAAGGTGGGTAGGAGGGTGGGAGGGGAAATGGGGAAGGAGGGGAAACGGGGAAGGAGGGTGGGAGGGTGGGAAGGGGAAACGGGGAAGGATGGTGGGAAGTTGGGGAGGGAAACGGAGAAGGAGGGTGGGAGGGTGGGGAGGGAAACGGGGAAGGAGGGTGGGAGGGTGGGGAGGAGAAACTGGGAAGGAGGGTGTGAGGGTTGGGAGGAGAAACGGGGAGGGAGGGTGGGAGGGTGGGGAGGAGAAACTGGGAAGGAGGGTGAGAGGGTGTGTCGGAGAAACGGGGAAGGAGGGGAAACGGGGAAGTAGGGTGGGAGGGTGGGGAGGAGAATCGGGGAAGGAGGGAAACGGGGAAGGAGGGTGGGAGGGTGGGGTGGGGAAAATGGGAAGGATGGTGGGAGGGTGGGGAGGGGAAACGGGGAAGGAGGGTGGGAGGGTGGGGAGGGGAAACGGGGAAGGAGGGTGGGAGGGTGGGGTGGGGAAACGGGGAAGGAGGATGGGAGGGTGGGGAGGGGTAAAGGGGAACGAGGGTGGGAGGGTGGGGAGGGGAAACGGGGAAGGAGGGTGGGGAGGGGAAACGGGGAAGGAGGGTGGGAGGGTGGGGAGGGGAAACGGGGAAGGAGGGTGGGAGGGTGGGGAGGAGAAACGGGGAAGAAGGGTGAGAGGGTGTGGAGGAGAAACGGGGAAGTTGGGGAAACGGGGAAGGAGGGGAAACGGGGAAGGAGGGTGGGAGGGTGGGGTGGGGAAACGGGGAAGGAGGGTGGGAGGGTGGGGTGGGGAAACGGGGAAGGAGGGTGGGAGGGTGGGGTGGGGAAACGGGGAAGGAGGGTGGGAGGGTGGGGTGGGGTGGGGAAACGGGGAAGGAGGGTGGGAGGGTGGGGTGGGGAAACGGGGAAGGACGGTGGGATGGTGGGGAGGGGTAAAGTGGAAGTACGGAAAAGGGGAAGGAGGGTGGGAGGGTGGGGAGGGGAAAAGGGGAAGGAGGGTGGGAGGGTGGGGAGGGGAAAAGGGGAAGGAGGGTGGGAGGGTGGGGAGGGGAAAAGGGGAAGGAGGGTGGGAGGGTGGGGAGGGGAAACGGGGAAGGAGGTTGGGAGGGTGGGGATGAGAAACGGGGAAGAAGGGTGAGAGGGTGTGGAGGAGAAACGGGGAAGTTGGGGAAACGGGGAAGGAGGGGAAACGGGGAAGAAGGTTGGGAATGTGGGGTGGGGAAACGGGGAAGGAGGGTGGGAAAGTGGGGAGGGGAAACGGGGAAGGAGGGTGGGGTGGGGAAACGATGAAGGAAGGTGGGAGGGTGGGGAGGGGAAACGGGGAAGAAGGGTGGGAGGGTGGGGAGGGGAAACGGGGAAGAAGGGTGGGAGGGTGGGGAGGGGAAGCGGGGAAGGTGGGTGGGAGGGTGGCGAGGGGAAACGGGGAAGGAGGGGAAACCGGGTAGGAGGGTGGGAGGGTGGGAAGGGGAAACGGGGAAGGAGGGTGGGAGGGTGGGGAGAGGAAACGGGGAAGGAGGGTGGGAGGGTGGGGAGAGGAAACGGGGAAGGAGGGTGGGAGGGTGGGGAGAGGAAACGGGGAAGGAGGGTGGGAGGGTGGGGAGAGGAAACGGGGAAGGAGGGTGGGAGGGTGGGGAGAGGAAACGGGGAAGGAGGGTGGGAGGGTGGGGAGAGGAAACGGGGAAGGAGGGTGGGAGGGTGGGGAGGAGAAACGGGGAAGGAGGGTGGGACGATGGGGAGGGGATACGGGGAACGAGGGTGGGGAGGAGAAACGGGGAATGAGGGTGGGAGGGTGGGGAGGAGAAACGGGGAATGAGGGTGGGAGGGTGGGGAGGAGAAACGGGGAATGAGGGTGGGAGGGTGGGGAGGAGAAACGGGGAAGGAGGGTGGGGAGGAGAAACGGGGAAGGAGAGTGGGAGGGTGGGGAGGAGAAACGGGGAAAGAGGGTGGGAGGGTGGGGAGGAGAAACGGGGAAGGAGGGTGGGAGGGTAGGGAGGAGCAACGGGGGAGGGTGGGAGGGTGGGAAGGAGAAACGGGGAAGGAGGTTGGGAGGGTGGGGAGGAGAAACGGGGAAGGAGGGTGGGGAGGAGAAACGGGGAAGGAGGGTGGGAGGGTGGGGAGGAGAAACGGGGAAGGAGGATGGGAGGGTGGGGAGGAGAAACGGGGAAGGAGGGTGGGAAGGTGGGGAGGAGAAACGGGGAAGGAGGGTGGGAGGGTGGGGAGGAGAAACGGGGAAGGAGGGTGGGAGGGTGGGGAGGAGAAACGGGGAAGGAGGGTGGGAGGGTGGGGAGGAGAAACGGGGAAGGAGGGTGGGATGGCGAAACGGGGAAGGAGGGTGGGAGGGTGGGGTGGGGAAACGGGGAAGGAGGGTGGGAGGGTGTGGAGGAGAAACGGGGAAGTTGGGGAAACGGGGAAGGAGGGGAAACGGGGAAGGAGGGTGGGAGGGTGGGGAGGGGAAACGGGGAAGGAGGGTGGGAGGGTGAGGAGGGGAAACGGGGAAGGAGGGTGGGAGGGTGGGGAGGGGAAACGGGGAAGGAGGGTGGGAGGGTGGGGAGGGGAAACGGGGAAGGAGGGTGGGAGGGTGGGGAGGGGAAACGGGGAAGGAGGGTGGGAGGGTGGGGAGGGGAAACGGGGAAGGAGGGTGGGAGGGTGGGGAGGGGAAACGGGGAAGGAGGGTGGGAGGGTGGGGAGGGGAAACGGGGAAGGAGGGTGGGAGGGTGGGGAGGGGAAACGGGGAAGGAGGGTGGGAGGGTGGGGAGGGGAAACGGGGAAGGAGGGTGGGAGGGTGGGGAGGGGAAACGGGGAAGGAGGGTGGGAGGGTGGGGAGGGGAAACGGGGAAGGAGGGTGGGTGGGGAGGGGAAACGGTGAAGGAGGGTGGGAGGGTGGGGAGGGGAAACGGGGAAGGAGGGTGGGGAGGGGAAACGGGGAAGATGGGTGGGAGGGTGGGGAGGGGAAACGGGGAAGATGGGTGGGAGGGTGGGGAGGGGAAACGGGGAAGATGGGTGGGAGGGTGGGGAGGGTAAACGGGGAAGAAGGGTGGGAGGATGGGGAGGGGAAACGGGGAAGGAGGGTGGGAGGATGGGGAGGGGAAACGGGGAAGGAGGGTGGGAGGGTGGGGAGCGGAAACGGTGAAGGAGGGGAAACGGGGAAGGAGGGTGGGAGGGTGGGGAGGCGAAACGGGGAAGGAGGGTGGGAGGGTGGGGAGGGGAAATGGGGAAGAAGGGTGGGAGGGTGGGGAGGGGAAACGGGGAAGGAGGGTGGGAGGTAGGGGAGGGGAAACGGGGAAGGAGGGTGGGAGGATGGGGAGGGGAAACGGGGAAGGAGGGGAAACGGGGAAGGAGGGTGGGAGGGTGGGGAGGGGAAACGGCGAAAGAGGGTGGGAGGGTGGGGAGGGGAAACGGGGAGGGAGGGGAAACGGGGAGGGAGGGTGGGAGGGTGGGGAGGGGAAACGGGGAAGGAGGGTGGGAGGGTGGGGAGGGGAAACGGGGAAGGAGGGTGGGAGGGTGGGGAGGGGAAACGGGGAAGGAGGGTGGGAGGGTGGGGAGGGGAAACGGGGAAGGAGGGTGGGAGGGTGGGGAGGGGAAACGGGGAAGGAGGGTGGGAGGGTGGGGAGGGGAAACGGGGAAGGAGGGGAAACGGGGATGGAGGGGAAACGGGGATGGAGGGGAAACGGGGAAGGAGGGTAGGAGGGTGGGGAGGGGAAACGGGGAAGGAGGGTGGGAGGGTGGGGAGGGGAAACGGGGAAGGAGGGGAAACGGGAAAGGAGGGTGGGAGGGTGGGGAGGGGAAACGGGGAAGGAGGGTGGGAGGGTGGGGAGGGGAAACGGGGAAGGAGGGTGGGAGGGTGGGGAGGGGATACAGGGAAGGAGGGTGGGAGGGTGGGGAGGGGAAACGGGGAAGGAGGGTGGGAGGGTGGGGAGGGGAAACGGGGAAGGAGCGTGGGAGGGTGGGGCGAGGAAACGGGGAAGGAGGGTGGGAGGGTGGGGCGAGGAAACGGGGAAGGAGGGTGGGAGGGTGGGGCGAGGAAACGCGGAAGGAGGGTGGGAGGGTGGGGAGAGGAAACAGGGAAGGAGGGTGGGAGGGTGGGGAGAGGAAACGTGGAAGGAGGGTGGGAGGGTGGGGAGAGGAAACGTGGAAGGAGGGTGGGAGGGTGGGGAGAGGAAACGTGGAAGGAGGGTGGGAGGGTGGGGAGAGGAAACGTGGAAGGAGGGTGGGAGGGTGGGGAGAGGAAACGTGGAAGGAGGGTGGGAGGGTGGGGAGAGGAAACGTGGAAGGAGGGTGGGAGGGTGGGGAGACGAAACGGGGAAGGAGGGTGGGATGGTGGGGAGGGGAAACGGGAAGGAGGGTGAGAGGGTGGGGAGGGGAAACGGGGAAGGAGGGTTGGAGGGTGGGGAGGGGAAACGGGGAAGGAGGGTTGGAGGGTGGGGAGGGGAAATGGGGAAGGAGGGTGGGAGGGTGGGGAGGGGAAACGGGGAAGGAGCGTGGGAGGGTGGGGCGAGGAAACGGGGAAGGAGCGTGGGAGGGTGGGGCGAGGAAACGGGGAAGGAGGGTGGGAGGGTGGGGCGAGAAAACGGGGAAGGAGGGTGGGAGGGTGGGGCGAGGAAACGGGGAAGGAGGGTGGGAGGGTGGGGCGAGGAAACGGGGAAGGAGGGTGGGAGGGTGGGGCGAGGAAACGGGGAAGGAGGGTGGGAGGGTGGGGCGAGGAAACGGGGAAGGAGGGTGGGAGGGTGGGGCGAGGAAACGGGGAAGGAGGGTGGGAGGGTGGGGCGAGGAAACGGGGAAGGAGGGTGGGAGGGTGGGGCGAGGAAACGGGGAAGGAGGGTGGGAGGGTGGGGCGAGGAAACGGGGAAGGAGGATGGGAGGGTGGGGAGAGGAAACGGGGAAGGAGGGTGGAAGGGTGGGGAGACGAAACGGGGAAGGAGGGTGGGATGGTTGGGAGGGGAAACGGGAAGGAGGGTGAGAGGGTGGGGAGGGGAAACGGGGAAGGAGGGTGGGGAGGGTGGGGAGGGGAAACGGGGAAGGAGGGTGGGGAGGGGAAACGGGGAATGAGGATGGGAGGGTGGCGAGGGGAAACGGGGAAGGAGGGTGCGAGGGTGGGGTGGGGAAACGGGGAAGGAGGGTGGGGTGGGGAAACGGGGAAGGAGGGTGGGAGGGTGGGGTGGGGAAACGGGGAAGGAGGGTGGGAGGGTGGGGTGGGGAAACGGGGAAGGAGGGTGGGAGGGTGGGGTGGGAAACGGTGAAGGAGGGTGGGAGGGTGAGGTGGGGAAACGGGAAAGGAGGGTGGGAGGGTGGGGTGGGGAAACGGGGAAGGAGTGTGGGAGGGTGGGGTGGGGAAACGGGGAAGGTGGGGAAACGGGGAAGGTGGGTGGGAGGGTGGGGTGGGGAAACGGGGAAGGTGGATGGGAGGGTGGGGTGGGGAAACGGGAAAGGTGAGTGGGAGGGTGGGGTGGGGAAAAGGGGAAGGTGGGTGGGAGGGTGGGGTGGGGAAACGGGGAAGGTGGGTGGGAGGGTGGGGTGGGGAAACGGGGAAGGTGGGTGGGAGGGAGGGGTGCGGAAACGGGGAAGGTGGGTGGGAGGGTGGGGTGGGGAAACGGGGAAGGTGGGTGGGAGGGTGGGGTGGGGAAACGGGGAAGGTGGGTGGGAGGGTGGGGTGGAGAAACGGGGAAGGTGGGTGGGAGGGTGGGGTGGGGAAACGGGGAAGGTGGGTGGGAGGGTAGGGTGGGGTGGCGAAACGGGGAAGGTGGGTGGGAGGGTGGGCTGGGGAAACGGGGAAGGTGGGTGGGAGGGTGGGCTGGGGAAACGGGGAAGGTGGGTGGGAGGGTGGGCTGGGGAAACGGGGAAGGTGGGTGGGAGGGTGGGCTGGGGAAACGGGGAAGGACGGTGGGGAAAGGGGGAAGGAGGGTGGTAGGGTGGGGTGGGAAAGGGGGAAGGAGGGTGGGGGGGTGGGAAAGGGGGAAGGAGGGTGGGAGGGTGGGAAGGGGAAACGGGGAAGGAGGGTGGGAGTGTGGGGTGGGGAAACGGGGAAGGAGGGTGGGAGTGTGGGGAGGGGAAACGGGGAAGGAGGGTGAGAGGGTGGGGAGGGGAAACGGGGAAGAAGGAAAATGGGGAAGGAGGGGAAAAGGGGAAGGAGGGTGGGAGGGTGTGGCGGGGAAACGGGGTAGGAGGGTTGGAGGGTGGGGAGGGGAAACGGGGAAGGAGGGTGGGAGGGTGTGGAGGAGAAACGAGGAAGGAGGGTGGGAGGGTGGGGAGAGGAAACGGGAAGGAGGGTGGGAGGGTGGGGAGGGGAAACGGGGAAGGAGGGTGGGAGGGTGGGGAGGGGAAACGGTGAAGGAGGGTGGGAGGGTGGGGAGGGGAAACGGGGAAGGAGGGTGGGGAGGGGAAACGGGGAAGATGGGTGGGAGGGTGGGGAGGGGAAACGGGGAAGATGGGTGGGAGGGTGGGGAGGGGAAACGGGGAAGATGGGTGGGAGGGTGGGGAGGGCAAACGGGGAAGAAGGGTGGGAGGATGGGGAGGGGAAACGGGGAAGGAGGGTGGGAGGATGGGGAGGGGAAACGGGGAAGGAGGGTGGGAGGGTGGGGAGCGGAAACGGTGAAGGAGGGGAAACGGGGAAGGAGGGTGGGAGGGTGGGGAGGCGAAACGGGGAAGGAGGGTTGGAGGGTGGGGAGGGGAAATGGGGAGGAAGGGTGGGAGGGTGGGGAGGGGAAACGGGGAAGGAGGGTGGGAGATAGGGGAGGGGAAACGGGGAAGGAGGGTGGGAGGGTGGGGAGGGGATACGGGGAAGGAGGGTGGGAGGGTGGGGAGGGGAAACGGGGAAGGAGGGTGGGAGGGTGGGGAGGGGAAACGGGGAAGGAGGGTGGGAGGGTGGGGAGGGGAAACGGGGAAGGAGGGTGGGAGGGTGGGGAGGGGAAACGGGGAAGGAGGGTGGGAGGGTGGGTAGGGGAAACGGGGAAGGAGGGGAAACGGGGATGGAGGGGAAACGGGGATGGAGGGGAAACGGGGAAGGAGGGTAGGAGGGTGGGGAGGGGAAACGGGGAAGGAGGGTGGGAGGGTGGGGAGGGGAAACGGGGAAGGAGGGTGGGAGGGTGGGGAGGGGAAACGGGGAAGGAGGGTGGGAGGGTGGGGAGGGGAAACGGGGAAGGAGGGGAAACGGGGAAGGAGGGTGGGAGGGTGGGGAGGGGAAACCGGGAAGGAGGGTGGGAGGGTGGGGAGGGGAAACAGGGAAGGAGGGGAAACGGGGAAGGAGGGTGGGGAGGGGAAACGGGGAAGGAGGGTGGGAGGGTGGGGAGGGGAAACGGGGAAGGAGGGTGGGAGGGTGGGGAGGGGAAACGGGGAAGGAGGGTGGGAGGGTGGGGAGGGGAAACGGGGAAGGAGGGTGTGATGGTGGGGAGGGGAAACGGGGAAGGAGGGTGGGAGGGTGGGGAGGGGAAACGGGGAAGGAGGGTGGGAGGGTGGGGAGGGGAAACGGGGAAGGAGGGTGGGAGGGTGGGGAGGGGAAACGGGGAAGGAGGGTGGGAGGGTGGGGAGGGGAAACGGGGAAGGAGGGTGGGGAGGGGAAACGGGGAAGGAGGGTGGGAGGGTGGGGAGGGGAAACGGGGAAGGAGGGGAAACGGGGATGGAGGGGAAACGGGGAAGGAGGGTAGGAGGGTGGGGAGGGGAAACGGGGAAGGAGGGTGGGAGGGTGGGGAGGGGAAACGGGGAAGGAGGGTGGGAGGGTGGGGAGGGGAAACGGGGAAGGAGGGTGGGAGGGTGGGGAGGGGAAACGGGGAAGGAGGGTGGGAGGGTGGGGAGGGGAAACGGGGAAGGAGGGGAAACGGGGAAGGAGGGTGGGAGGGTGGGGAGGGGAAACCGGGAAGGAGGGTGGGAGTGTGGGGAGGGGATACAGGGAAGGAGGGTGGGAGGTTGGGGAGGGGAAACGGGGAAGGAGGGTGGGGAGGGGAAACGGGGAAGGAGGGTGGGAGGGTGGGGAGGGGAAACGGGGAAGGAGGGTGGGAGGGTGGGGAGGGGAAACGGGGAAGGAGGGTGGGAGGGTGGGGAGGGGAAACGGGGAAGGAGGGTGGGAGGGTGGGGAGGGGAAACGGGGAAGGAGGGTGGGAGGGTGGGGAGGGGAAACGGGGAAGGAGGGTGGGAGGGTGGGGAGGGGAAACGGGGAAGGAGGGTGGGAGGGTGGGGAGGGGAAACGGGGAAGGAGGGTGGGAGGGTGGGGAGGGGAAACGGGGAAGGAGGGTGGGAGGGTGGGGAGGGGAAACGGGGAAGGAGGGTGGGGAGGGGAAACGGGGAAGGAGCGTGGGAGGGTGGGGCGAGGAAACGGGGAAGGAGGGTGGGAGGGTGGGGAGACGAAACGGGGAAGGAGGGTGGGATGGTGGGGAGGGGAAACGGGGAAGGAGGGTTGGAGGGTGCGGAGGGGAAACGGGGAAGGAGGGTGGGATGGTGGGGAGGGGAAACGGGGAAGGAGGGTGGGAGGGTGGGGAGGGGAAACGGGGAAGGAGCGTGGGAGGGTGGGGAGGGGAAACGGGAAGGAGGGTGAGAGGGTGGGGAGGGGAAACGGGGAAGGAGGGTTGGAGGGTGCGGAGGGGAAACGGGGAAGGAGGGTGGGATGGTGGGGAGGGGAAACGGGGAAGGAGGGTGGGAGGGTGGGGAGGGGAAACGGGGAAGGAGGGTGGGAGGGTGGGGCGAGGAAACGGGGAAGGAGGGTGGGAGGGTGGGGCGAGGAAACGGGGAAGGAGGGTGGGAGGGTGGGGCGAGGAAACGGGGAAGGAGGGTGGGAGGATGGGGCGAGGAAACGGGGAAGGAGGGTGGGAGGGTGGGGCGAGGAAACGGGGAAGGAGGGTGGGAGGGTGGGGCGAGGAAACGGGGAAGGAGGGTGGGAGGGTGGGGCGAGGAAACGGGGAAGGAGGGTGGGAGGGTGGGGCGAGGAAACGGGGAAGGAGGGTGGGAGGGTGGGGCGAGGAAACGGGGAAGGAGGGTGGGAGGGTGGGGCGAGGAAACGGGGAAGGAGGGTGGGAGGGTGGGGCGAGGAAACGGGGAAGGAGGGTGGGAGGGTGGGGAGAGGAAACGGGGAAGGAGGGTGGAAGGGTGGGGAGACGAAACGGGGAAGGAGGGTGGGATGGTGGGGAGGGGAAACGGGAAGGAGGGTGAGAGGGTGGGGAGGGGAAACGGGGAAGGAGGGTGGGGAGGGTGGGGAGGGGAAACGGGGAAGGAGGGTGGGGAGGGGAAACGGGGAAGGAGGATGGGAGGGTGGCGAGGGGAAACGGGGAAGGAGGGTGCGAGGGTGGGGTGGGGAAACGGGGAAGGAGGGTGGGGTGGGGAAACGGGGAAGGAGGGTGGGAGGGTGGGGTGGGGAAACGGGGAAGGAGGGTGGGAGGGTGGGGTGGGGAAACGGGGAAGGAGGGTGGGAGGGTGGGGTGGGGAAACGGGGAAGGAGGGTGGGAGGGTGGGGTGGGCAAACGGGGAAGGAGGGTGGGAGGGTGGGGTGGGGAAACGGGGAAGGAGGGTGGGAGGGTGGGGTGGGGAAACGGGGAAGGAGGGTGGGAGGGTGGGGTGGGCAAACGGGGAAGGAGGGTGGGAGGGTGAGGTGGGGAAACGGGAAAGGAGGGTGGGAGGGTGGGGTGGGGAAACGGGGAAGGAGTGTGGGAAGGTGGGGTGGGGAAACGGGGAAGGTGGGTGGGAGGGTGGGGTGGGGAAACGGGGAAGGTGGGTGGGAGGGTGGGGTGGGGAAACGGGGAAGGTGGGTGGGAGGGTGGGGTGGGGAAACGGGGAAGGTGGGTGGGAGGGTGGGGTGGGGAAACGGGGAAGGTGGGTGGTAGGGTGGGGTGGGGAAACGGGGAAGGTGGGTGGGAGGGTGGGGTGGGGAAACGGGGAAGGTGGGTGGGAGCGTGGGGTGGAGAAACGGGGAAGGTGGGTGGGAGGGTGGGGTGGGGAAACGGGGAAGGTGGGTGGGAGGGTGGGGTGGGGAAACGGGGAAGGTGGGTGGGAGGGTGGGGTGGGGAAACGGGGAAGGTGGGTGGTAGGGTGGGGTGGGGAAACGGGGAAGGTGGGTGGGAGGGTGGGGTGGGGAAACGGGGAAGGTGGGTGGGAGCGTGGGGTGGAGAAACGGGGAAGGTGGGTGGGAGGGTGGGGTGGAGAAACGGGGAAGGTGGGTGGGAGGGTGGGCTGGGGAAACGGGGAAGGTGGGTGGGAGGGTGGGCTGGGGAAACGGGGAAGGTGGGTGGGAGGGTGGGCTGGGGAAACGGGGAAGGTGGGTGGGAGGGTGGGGTGGGGAAACGGGGAAGGACGGTGGGAGGGTGGGGTGGGGTGGGGAAAGGGGGAAGGAGGGTGGTAGGGTGGGGTGGGAAAGGGGGAAGGAGGGTGGGAGGGTGGGAAGGGGAAACGGGGAAGGAGGGTGGGAGTGTGGGGTGGGGAAACGGGGAAGGAGGGTGGGAGTGTGGGGAGGGGAAAGGGGGAAGGAGGGTGAGAGGGTGGGGAGGGGAAACGGGGAAGAAGGGAAATGGGGAAGGAGGGGAAAAGGGGAAGGAGGGTGGGAGGGTGTGGAGGGGAAACGGGGAAGGAGGGTTGGAGGGTGGGGAGGGGAAACGGGGAAGGAAGGAGGGTGGGAGGGTGTGGAGGACAAACGAGGAAGGAGGGTGAGAGGGTGGGGAGAGGAAACGGGAAGGAGGGTGGGAGGGTGGGGAGGGGAAACGGGGAAAGAGGGTGGGAGGGTGTGGAGGGGAAACGGGGTAGGAGGGTTGGAGGGTGGGGAGGGGAAACGGGGAAGGAGGGTGGGAGGGTGTGGAGGAGAAACGAGGAAGGAGGGTGGGAGGGTGTGGAGGAGAAACGAGGAAGGAGGGTGGGAGGGTGGGGAGAGGAAACGGGAAGGAGGGTGGGAGGGTGGGGAGAGGAAACGGGAAGGAGGGTGGGAGGGTGGGGAGAGGAAACGGGAAGGAGGGTGGGAGGGTGGGGAGAGGAAACGGGAAGGAGGGTGGGAGGGTGGGGAGGGGAAACGGGGAAAGAGGGTGGGAGGATGGGGAGGGGTAACGGGAAGGAGGGTGGGAGTGTGGGGAGGCGAAATGGGGAAGGAGGGTGGGACGGTGGGGAGGCGAAACGGGGAGGGAGGGTGGGGAGGGGAAACGGGGAAGGAGGGTGGGACGGTGGGGAGAGGATACGGGGAAGTAGGGTGGGAGGGTGGGGAGAGGAAACGGGGAAGGAGGGTGGGTGGGTGGGGAGAGGAAACGTGGACGGAGGGTGGGAGGGGGAAACGGGAAGGAGGGTGGGAGGGTGGGTGGGGAAAGGGGGTCGGAGGGTGGGGAGGGGAAACGGGGAAGGAGCGTGGGAGGGTGGGGAGGGGAAACGGGGAAGGAGGGTGGGAGGGTGGGGAGGGGAAACGGGGAAGAAGGGTGGGAGGGTGGAGAGGGGAAACGGGGAAGGAGGGTGGGAGGGTGGAGAGGGGAAACGGGGAAGGAGGGTGGGAGGGTGGGGAGGGGAAACGGGGAATGAGGGTGGGAGGGTGGGGAGCGGAAACGGTGAAGGAGGGGAAACGGGGAAGGAGGGTGGGAGGGTGGGGAGGCGAAACGGGGAAGGAGGGTTGGAGGGTGGGGAGGGGAAATGGGGAGGAAGGGTGGGAGGGTGGGGAGGGGAAACGGGGAAGGAGGGTGGGAGATAGGGGAGGGGAAACGGGGAAGGAGGGTGGGAGGGTGGGGAGGGGATACGGGGAAGGAGGGTGGGAGGGTGGGGAGGGGAAACGGGGAAGGAGGGTGGGAGGGTGGGGAGGGGAAACGGGGAAGGAGGGTGGGAGGGTGGGGAGGGGAAACGGGGAAGGAGGGTGGGAGGGTGGGGAGGGGAAACGGGGAAGGAGGGTGGGAGGGTGGGTAGGGGAAACGGGGAAGGAGGGGAAACGGGGATGGAGGGGAAACGGGGATGGAGGGGAAACGGGGAAGGAGGGTAGGAGGGTGGGGAGGGGAAACGGGGAAGGAGGGTGGGAGGGTGGGGAGGGGAAACGGGGAAGGAGGGTGGGAGGGTGGGGAGGGGAAACGGGGAAGGAGGGTGGGAGGGTGGGGAGGGGAAACGGGGAAGGAGGGTGGGAGGGTGGGGAGGGGAAACGGGGAAGGAGGGGAAACGGGGAAGGAGGGTGGGAGGGTGGGGAGGGGAAACCGGGAAGGAGGGTGGGAGGGTGGGGAGGGGAAACAGGGAAGGAGGGGAAACGGGGAAGGAGGGTGGGGAGGGGAAACGGGGAAGGAGGGTGGGAGGGTGGGGAGGGGTGGGGAAAGGGGGAAGGAGGGTGGTAGGGTGGGGTGGGAAAGGGGGAAGGAGGGTGGGAGGGTGGGAAGGGGAAACGGGGAAGGAGGGTGGGAGTGTGGGGTGGGGAAACGGGGAAGGAGGGTGGGAGTGTGGGGAGGGGAAAGGGGGAAGGAGGGTGAGAGGGTGGGGAGGGGAAACGGGGAAGAAGGGAAATGGGGAAGGAGGGGAAAAGGGGAAGGAGGGTGGGAGGGTGTGGAGGGGAAACGGGGAAGGAGGGTTGGAGGGTGGGGAGGGGAAACGGGGAAGGAAGGAGGGTGGGAGGGTGTGGAGGACAAACGAGGAAGGAGGGTGAGAGGGTGGGGAGAGGAAACGGGAAGGAGGGTGGGAGGGTGGGGAGGGGAAACGGGGAAAGAGGGTGGGAGGGTGTGGAGGGGAAACGGGGTAGGAGGGTTGGAGGGTGGGGAGGGGAAACGGGGAAGGAGGGTGGGAGGGTGTGGAGGAGAAACGAGGAAGGAGGGTGGGAGGGTGGGGAGAGGAAACGGGAAGGAGGGTGGGAGGGTGGGGAGAGGAAACGGGAAGGAGGGTGGGAGGGTGGGGAGAGGAAACGGGAAGGAGGGTGGGAGGGTGGGGAGAGGAAACGGGAAGGAGGGTGGGAGGGTGGGGAGGGGAAACGGGGAAAGAGGGTGGGAGGATGGGGAGGGGTAACGGGAAGGAGGGTGGGAGTGTGGGGAGGCGAAATGGGGAAGGAGGGTGGGACGGTGGGGAGGCGAAACGGGGAGGGAGGGTGGGGAGGGGAAACGGGGAAGGAGGGTGGGACGGTGGGGAGAGGATACGGGGAAGTAGGGTGGGAGGGTGGGGAGAGGAAACGGGGAAGGAGGGTGGGTGGGTGGGGAGAGGAAACGTGGACGGAGGGTGGGAGGGGGAAACGGGAAGGAGGGTGGGAGGGTGGGTGGGGAAAGGGGGTCGGAGGGTGGGGAGGGGAAACGGGGAAGGAGCGTGGGAGGGTGGGGAGGGGAAACGGGGAAGGAGGGTGGGAGGGTGGGGAGGGGAAACGGGGAAGAAGGGTGGGAGGGTGGAGAGGGGAAACGGGGAAGGAGGGTGGGAGGGTGGGGAGGGGAAACGGGGAATGAGGGTGGGAGGGTGGGGAGCGGAAACGGTGAAGGAGGGAAAACGGGGAAGGAGGGTGGGAGGGTGGGGAGGCGAAACGGGGAAGGAGGGTTGGAGGGTGGGGAGGGGAAATGGGGAGGAAGGGTGGGAGGGTGGGGAGGGGAAACGGGGAAGGAGGGTGGGAGATAGGGGAGGGGAAACGGGGAAGGAGGGTGGGAGGGTGGGGAGGGGATACGGGGAAGGAGGGTGGGAGGGTGGGGAGGGGAAACGGGGAAGGAGGGTGGGAGGGTGGGGAGGGGAAACGGGGAAGGAGGGTGGGAGGGTGGGGAGGGGAAACGGGGAAGGAGGGTGGGAGGGTGGGGAGGGGAAACGGGGAAGGAGGGTGGGAGGGTGGGTAGGGGAAACGGGGAAGGAGGGGAAACGGGGATGGAGGGGAAACGGGGATGGAGGGGAAACGGGGAAGGAGGGTAGGAGGGTGGGGAGGGGAAACGGGGAAGGAGGGTGGGAGGGTGGGGAGGGGAAACGGGGAAGGAGGGTGGGAGGGTGGGGAGGGGAAACGGGGAAGGAGGGTGGGAGGGTGGGGAGGGGAAACGGGGAAGGAGGGTGGGAGGGTGGGGAGGGGAAACGGGGAAGGAGGGGAAACGGGGAAGGAGGGTGGGAGGGTGGGGAGGGGAAACCGGGAAGGAGGGTGGGAGGGTGGGGAGGGGAAACCGGGAAGGAGGGTGGGAGGGTGGGGAGGGGAAACAGGGAAGGAGGGGAAACGGGGAAGGAGGGTGGGGAGGGGAAACGGGGAAGGAGGGTGGGAGGGTGGGGAGGGGAAACGGGGAAGGAGGGTGTGATGGTGGGGATGGGAAACGGGGAAGGAGGGTGGGAGGGTGGGGAGGGGAAACGGGGAAGGAGGGTGGGAGGGTGGGGAGGGGAAACGGGGAAGGAGGGTGGGAGGGTGGGGAGGGGAAACGGGGAAGGAGGGTGGGGAGGGGAAACGGGGAAGGAGGGTGGGAGGGTGGGGAGGGGAAACGGGGAAGGAGGGTGGGAGGGTGGGGAGGGGAAACGGGGAAGGAGGGGAAACGGGGATGGAGGGGAAACGGGGAAGGAGGGTAGGAGGGTGGGGAGGGGAAACGGGGAAGGAGGGTGGGAGGGTGGGGAGGGGAAACGGGGAAGGAGGGTGGGAGGGTGGGGAGGGGAAACGGGGAAGGAGGGTGGGAGGGTGGGGAGGGGAAACGGGGAAGGAGGGTGGGAGGGTGGGGAGGGGAAACGGGGAAGGAGGGTGGGAGGGTCGGGAGGGGAAACGGGGAAGGAGGGGAAACGGGGAAGGAGGGTGGGAGGGTGGGGAGGGGAAACCGGGAAGGAGGGTGGGAGTGTGGGGAGGGGAAACAGGGAAGGAGGGTGGGAGGTTGGGGAGGGGAAACGGGGAAGGAGGGTGGGGAGGGGAAACGGGGAAGGAGGGTGG
Organism: Chiloscyllium plagiosum; assembly: GCF_037043375.1. NCBI lineage: Eukaryota > Metazoa > Chordata > Chondrichthyes > Orectolobiformes > Hemiscylliidae > Chiloscyllium > Chiloscyllium plagiosum. The sequence continues at coordinate 19,751 of NW_028270377.1, read as the reverse complement.
GAGGGTGGGGAGGGGAAACGGGGAAGGAGGGTGGGAGGGTGGGGAGGGGAAACGGGGAAGGAGGGTGGGAGGGTGGGGAGGGGAAACGGGGAAGGAGGGTGGGAGGGTGGGGAGGGGAAACGGGGAAGGAGGGTGGGAGGGTGGGGAGGGGAAACGGGGAAGGAGGGTGGGAGGGTGGGGAGGGGAAACGGGGAAGGAGGGTGGGAGGGTGGGGAGGGGAAACGGGGAAGGAGGGTGGGGAGGGGAAACGGGGAAGGAGCGTGGGAGGGTGGGGCGAGGAAACGGGGAAGGAGGGTGGGAGGGTGGGGAGACGAAACGGGGAAGGAGGGTGGGATGGTGGGGAGGGGAAACGGGAAGGAGGGTGAGAGGGTGGGGAGGGGAAACGGGGAAGGAGGGTTGGAGGGTGCGGAGGGGAAACGGGGAAGGAGGGTGGGATGGTGGGGAGGGGAAACGGGGAAGGAGCGTGGGAGGGTGGGGAGGGGAAACGGGAAGGAGGGTGAGAGGGTGGGGAGGGGAAACGGGGAAGGAGGGTTGGAGGGTGCGGAGGGGAAACGGGGAAGGAGGGTGGGATGGTGGGGAGGGGAAACGGGGAAGGAGGGTGGGAGGGTGGGGAGGGGAAACGGGGAAGGAGGGTGGGAGGGTGGGGAGGGGAAACGGGGAAGGAGGGTGGGAGGGTGGGGAGGGGAAACGGGGAAGGAGGGTGGGAGGGTGGGGCGAGGAAACGGGGAAGGAGGGTGGGAGGGTGGGGCGAGGAAACGGGGAAGTAGGGTGGGAGGGTGGGGCGAGGAAACGGGGAAGGAGGGTGGGAGGGTGGGGCGAGGAAACGGGGAAGGAGGGTGGGAGGGTGGGGCGAGGAAACGGGGAAGGAGGGTGGGAGGGTGGGGCGAGGAAACGGGGAAGGAGGGTGGGAGGGTGGGGCGAGGAAACGGGGAAGGAGGGTGGGAGGGTGGGGCGAGGAAACGGGGAAGGAGGGTGGGAGGGTGGGGCGAGGAAACGGGGAAGGAGGGTGGGAGGGTGGGGCGAGGAAACGGGGAAGGAGGGTGGGAGGGTGGGGCGAGGAAACGGGGAAGGAGGGTGGGAGGGTGGGGCGAGGAAACGGGGAAGGAGGGTGGGAGGGTGGGGCGAGGAAACGGGGAAGGAGGGTGGGAGGGTGGGGCGAGGAAACGGGGAAGGAGGGTGGGAGGGTGGGGCGAGGAAACGGGGAAGGAGGGTGGGAGGGTGGGGCGAGGAAACGGGGAAGGAGGGTGGGAGGGTGGGGCGAGGAAACGGGGAAGGAGGGTGGGAGGGTGGGGCGAGGAAACGGGGAAGGAGGGTGGGAGGGTGGGGAGAGGAAACGGGGAAGGAGGGTGGAAGGGTGGGGAGACGAAACGGGGAAGGAGGGTGGGATGGTGGGGAGGGGAAACGGGGAAGGAGGGTGAGAGGGTGGGGAGGGGAAACGGGGAAGGAGGGTGGGGAGGGTGGGGAGGGGAAACGGGGAAGGAGGGTGGGGAGGGGAAACGGGGAAGGAGGGTGGGATGGTGGGGAGGGGAAACGGGGAAGGAGGGTGAGAGGGTGGGGAGGGGAAACGGGGAAGGAGGGTGGGGAGGGTGGGGAGGGGAAACGGGGAAGGAGGGTGGGGAGGGGAAACGGGGAAGGAGGATGGGAGGGTGGCGAGGGGAAACGGGGAAGGAGGGTGCGAGGGTGGGGTGGGGAAACGGGGAAGGAGGGTGGGGTGGGGAAACGGGGAAGGAGGGTGGGAGGGTGGGGTGGGGAAACGGGGAAGGAGGGTGGGAGGGTGGGGTGGGGAAACGGGGAAGGAGGGTGGGAGGGTGGGGTGGGGAAACGGGGAAGGAGGGTGGGAGGGTGGGGTGGGGAAACGGGGAAGGAGGGTGGGAGGGTGGGGTGGGCAAACGGGGAAGGAGGGTGGGAGGGTGAGGTGGGGAAACGGGAAAGGAGGGTGGGAGGGTGGGGTGGGGAAACGGGGAAGGAGTGTGGGAAGGTGGGGTGGGGAAACGGGGAAGGTGGGTGGGAGGGTGGGGTGGGGAAACGGGGAAGGTGGGTGGGAGGGTGGGGTGGGGAAACGGGGAAGGTGGGTGGGAGGGTGGGGTGGGGAAACGGGGAAGGTGGGTGGGAGGGTGGGGTGGGGAAACGGGGAAGGTGGGTGGGAGCGTGGGGTGGAGAAACGGGGAAGGTGGGTGGGAGGGTGGGGTGGAGAAACGGGGAAGGTGGGTGGGAGGGTGGGGTGGAGAAACGGGGAAGGTGGGTGGGAGGGTGGGCTGGGGAAACGGGGAAGGTGGGTGGGAGGGTGGGCTGGGGAAACGGGGAAGGTGGGTGGGAGGGTGGGGTGGGGAAACGGGGAAGGACGGTGGGAGGGTGGGGTGGGGTGGGGAAAGGGGGAAGGAGGGTGGTAGGGTGGGGTGGGAAAGGGGGAAGGAGGGTGGGAGGGTGGGAAGGGGAAACGGGGAAGGAGGGTGGGAGTGTGGGGTGGGGAAACGGGGAAGGAGGGTGGGAGTGTGGGGAGGGGAAAGGGGGAAGGAGGGTGAGAGGGTGGGGAGGGGAAACGGGGAAGAAGGGAAATGGGGAAGGAGGGGAAAAGGGGAAGGAGGGTGGGAGGGTGTGGAGGGGAAACGGGGTAGGAGGGTTGGAGGGTGGGGAGGGGAAACGGGGAAGGAGGGTGGGAGGGTGTGGAGGACAAACGAGGAAGGAGGGTGAGAGGGTGGGGAGAGGAAACGGGAAGGAGGGTGGGAGGGTGTGGAGGGGAAACGGGGTAGGAGGGTTGGAGGGTGGGGAGGGGAAACGGGGAAGGAGGGTGGGAGGGTGTGGAGGAGAAACGAGGAAGGAGGGTGGGAGGGTGGGGAGAGGAAACGGGAAGGAGGGTGGGAGGGTGGGGAGAGGAAACGGGAAGGAGGGTGGGAGGGTGGGGAGAGGAAACGGGAAGGAGGGTGGGAGGGTGGGGAGGGGAAACGGGGAAAGAGGGTGGGAGGATGGGGAGGGGTAACGGGAAGGAGGGTGGGAGTGTGGGGAGGCGAAATGGGGAAGGAGGGTGGGACGGTGGGGAGGCGAAACGGGGAGGGAGGGTGGGGAGGGGAAACGGGGAAGGAGGGTGGGACGGTGGGGAGAGGATACGGGGAAGTAGGGTGGGAGGGTGGGGAGAGGAAACGGGGAAGGAGGGTGGGTGGGTGGGGAGAGGAAACGTGGACGGAGGGTGGGAGGGGGAAACGGGAAGGAGGGTGGGAGGGTGGGTGGGGAAAGGGGGTCGGAGGGTGGGGAGGGGAAACGGGGAAGGAGCGTGGGAGGGTGGGGAGGGGAAACGGGGAAGGAGGGTGGGAGGGTGGGGAGGGGAAACGGGGAAGAAGGGTGGGAGGGTGGGGAGGGGAAACGGGGAAGGAGGGTGGGAGGGTGGGGAGGGGAAACGGGGAATGAGGGTGGGAGGGTGGGGAGGTGAAATGGGGAAGGAGGGGAAACGGCAAAGGAGGGGAAACGGGGAAGGAGGGGAAACGGGGAAGGAGGGTGGGAGGGTGGGGAGGGGAAACGGGGAAGAGGGTGGGAGGGTGGGGAGGGGAAACGGGGAAGAGGGTGGGAGGGTGGGGAGGGGAAACGGGGAAGAGGGTGGGAGGGTGGGGAGGGGAAACGGGGAAGAGGGTGGGAGGGTGGGGAGGGGAAACGGGGAAGAGGGCGGGAGGGTGGGGAGGGGATACGGGGAAGAGGGTGGGAGGGTGGGGAGGGGAAACGGGGAAGAGGGTGGGAGGGTGGGGAGGGGAAACGGGGAAGAGGGTGGGAGGGTGGGGAGGGGGAACGGGGAAGAGGGTGGGAGGGTGGGGAGGGGGAACGGGGAAGAGGGTGGGAGGGTGGGGAGGGGGAACGGGGAAGAGGGTGGGAGGGTGGGGAGGGGGAACGGGAAAGGAGGGTGGGGAGGGGAAACGGGGAAGGAGCGTGGGAGGATGGGGCGAGGAAACGGGGAAGGAGGGTGGGAGGGTGGGGCGAGGAAACGGGGAAGGAGGGTGGGAGGGTGGGGCGAGGAAACGGGGAAGGAGGGTGGGAGGGTGGGGCGAGGAAACGGGGAAGGAGGGTGGGAGGGTGGGGAGAGGAAACGGGGAAGGAGGGTGGGAGGGTGGTGAGAGGAAACGGGGAAGGAGGGTGGGAGGGTGGGGAGAGGAAACGGGGAAGGAGGGTGGGAGGGTGGGGAGAGGAAACGGGGAAGGAGGGTGGGAGGGTGGGGAGAGGAAACGGGGAAGGAGGGTGGGAGGGTGGGGAGAGGAAACGGGGAAGGAGGGTGGGAGGGTGGGGAGAGGAAACGGGGAAGGAGGGTGGGAGGGTGGGGAGAGGAAACGGGGAAGGAGGGTGGGAGGGTGGGGAGAGGAAACGGGGAAGGAGGGTGGGAGGGTGGGGAGAGGAAACGGGGAAGGAGGGTGGGAGGGTGGGGAGACGAAACGGGGAAGGAGGGTGGGATGGTGGGGAGGGGAAACGGGAAGGAGGGTGAGAGGTTGGGGAGGGGAAACGGGGAAGGAGGGTTGGAGGGTGGGGAGGGGAAACGGGGAAGGAGGGTGGGATGGTGGGGAGGGGAAACGGGGAAGGAGGGTGGGAGGGTGGGGAGGGGAAACGGGGAAGGAGGGTGGGAGGGTGGGGAGGGGAAACGGGGAAGGAGCGTGGGAGGGTGGGGCGAGAAAACGGGGAAGGAGGGTGGGAGGGTGGGGCGAGGAAACGGGGAAGGAGGGTGGGAGGGTGGGGCGAGGAAACGGGGAAGGAGGGTGGGAGGGTGGGGCGAGGAAACGGGGAAGGAGGGTGGGAGGGTGGGGCGAGGAAACGGGGAAGGAGGGTGGGAGGGTGGGGCGAGGAAACGGGGAAGGAGGGTGGGAGGGTGGGGCGAGGAAACGGGGAAGGAGGGTGGGAGGGTGGGGCGAGGAAACGGGGAAGGAGGGTGGGGCGAGGAAACGGGGAAGGAGGGTGGGAGGGTGGGGCGAGGAAACGGGGAAGGAGGGTGGGAGGGTGGGGCGAGGAAACGGGGAAGGAGGGTGGGAGGGTGGGGAGAGGAAACGGGGAAGGAGGGTGGAAGGGTGGGGAGACGAAACGGGGAAGGAGGGTGGAAGGGTGGGGAGGGGAAACGGGAAGGAGGGTGAGAGGGTGGGGAGGGGAAACGGGGAAGGAGGGTGGGGAGGGGAAACGGGGAAGGAGGGTGGGGAGGGTGGGGAGGGGAAACGGGGAAGGAGGGTGGGGAGGGTGGGGAGGGGAAACGGGGAAGGAGGGTGGGGAGGGGAAACGGGGAAGGAGGATGGGAGGGTGGCGAGGGAAAACGGGGAAGGAGGGTGCGAGGGTGGGTTGGGGAAACGGGGAAGGAGGGTGGGGTGGGGAAACGGGGAAGGAGGGTGGGAGGGTGGGGTGAGGAAACGGGGAAGGAGGGTGGGAGGGTGGGGTGGGGAAACGGGGAAGGAGGGTGGGAGGGTGAGGTGGGGAAACGGGAAAGGAGGGTGGGAGGGTGGGGTGGGGAAACGGGGAAGGTGGGTGGGAGGGTGGGGTGGGGAAACGGGGAAGGTGGGTGGGAGGGTGGGGTGGGGAAACGGGGAAGGTGGGTGGGAGGGTGGGGTGGGGAAACGGGGAAGGTGGGTGGGAGGGTGGGGTGGGGAAACGGGGAAGGTGGGTGGGAGGGTGGGGTGGGGAAACGGGGAAGGTGGGGAAACGGGGAAGGTGGGTGGGAGGGTGGGGTGGGGAAACGGGGAAGGTGGGTGGGAGGGTGGGGTGGGGAAACGGGGAAGGTGGGTGGGAGGGTGGGGTGGAGAAACGGGGAAGGTGGGTGGGAGGGTGGGGTGGGGAAACGGGGAAGGTGGGTAGGAGGGTAGGGTGGGGTGGCGAAACGGGGAAGGTGGGTGGGAGGGTGGGCTGGGGAAACGGGGAAGGTGGGTGGGCGGGTGGGCTGGGGAAACTGGGAAGGTGGGTGGGAGGGTGGGCTGGGGAAACGGGGAAGGACGGTGGGAGGGTGGGGTGGGGTGGGGAAAGGGGGAAGGAGGGTGGTAGGGTGGGGTGGGAAAGGGGGAAGGAGGGTGGGAGGGTGGGAAGGGGAAACGGGGAAGGAGGGTGGGAGTGTGGGGTGGGGAAACGGGGAAGGAGGGTGGGAGTGTGGGGAGGGGAAACGGGGAAGGAGGGTGAGAGGGTGGGGAGGGGAAACGGGGAAGAAGGGAAATGGGGAAGGAGGGGAAAAGGGGAAGGAGGGCGGGAGGGTGTGGAGGGGAAACGGGGTAGGAGGGTAGGAGGGTGGGGAGGGGAAACGGGGAAGGAGGGTGGGAGGGTGTGGAGGAGAAACGAGGAAGGAGGGTGGGAGGGTGGGGAGAGGAAACGGGAAGGAGGGTGGGAGGGTGGGGAGGGGAAACGGGGAAAGAGGGTGGGAGGATGGGGAGGGGAAACGGGAAGGAGGGTGGGAGTGTGGGGATGCGAAATGGGGAAGGAGGGTGGGACGGTGGGGAGGCGAAACGGGGAGGGAGGGTGGGGAGGGGAAACGGGGAAGGAGGGTGGGACGGTGGGGAGAGGATACGGGGAAGTAGGGTGGGAGGGTGGGGAGAGGAAACGGGGAAGGAGGGTGGGTGGGTGGGGAGAGGAAACGTGGAAGGAGGGTGGGAGGGTGGGTAGGGGAAACGGGAAGGAGGGTGGGAGGGTGGGTGGGAAAAGGGGGTCGGAGGGTGGGGAGGGGAAACGGGGAAGGAGCGTGGGAGGGTGGGGAGGGGAAACGGGGAAGGAGGGTGGGAGGGTGGGGAGGGGAAACGGGGAAGGAGGGTGGGAGGGTGGGGAGGGGAAACGGGGAGGGGAAACGGGGAAGGAGGGTGGGAGGGTGGGGAGGGGAAACGGGGAAGGAGGGGAAACGGGGAATGAGGGTGGGAGGGTGGGGAGGTGAAATGGGGAAGGAGGGGAAACGGCAAAGGAGGGGAAACGGGGAAGGAGGGGAAACGGGGAAGGAGGGTGGGAGAGTGGGGTGGGGAAACGGGGAAGAGGGTGGGAGGGTGGGGAGGGGAAACGGGGAAGAGGGTGGGAGGGTGGGGAGGGGAAACGGGGAAGAGGGTGGGAGGGTGGGGAGGGGAAACGGGGAAGAGGGTGGGAGGGTGGGGAGGGGAAACGGGGAAGAGGGTGGGAGGGTGGGGAGGGGAAACGGGGAAGAGGGTGGGAGGGTGGGGAGGGGAAACGGGGAAGAGGGTGGGAGGGTGGGGAGGGGAAACGGGGAAGAGGGTGGGAGGGTGGGGAGGGGAAATGGGGAAGGAGGGGAAACGGCAAAGGAGGGGAAACGGGAAAGGAGGGGAAACGGGGAAGGAGGGTGGGAGAGTGGGGTGGGGAAACGGGGAAGAGGGTGGGAGGGTGGGGAGGGGAAACGGGGAAGAGGGTGGGAGGGTGGGGAGGGGAAACGGGGAAGAGGGTGGGAGGGTGGGGAGGGGAAACGGGGAAGAGGGTGGGAGGGTGGGGAGGGGAAACGGGGAAGAGGGTGGGAGGGTGGGGAGGGGACACAGGGTGGGAGGGTGGGAGGGTGGGGAGGGGAAACGGGGAAGGAGGGTGGGAGGGTGGGGAGGGGAAACGGGGAAGGAGGGTGGGAGGGTGGGGAGGGGAATCGGGGAAGGAGGGTGGGAGGGTGGGGAGGGGAAACGGGGAAGGAGGGGAAACGGGGAAGGAGGGTGGGAGTGTGGGGAGGGGAAACGGGGAAGGAGGGTGGGAGAGTGGGGAGGGGAAACGGGGAAGGAGGGTGGGAGAGTGGGGAGGGGAAACGGGGAAGGAGGGTGGGAGAGTGGGGAGGGGAAACGGGGAAGGAGGGTGGGAGAGTGGGGAGGGGAAACGGGGAAGGAGGGTGGGAGGGTGGGGAGGGGAAACGGGGAAGGAGGGTGGGAGGGTGGGGAGGGGAAACGGGGAAGGAGGGTGGGAGGGTGGGGAGGGGAAACGGGGAAGGAGGGTGGGAGGGTGGGGAGGGGAAACGGGGAAGGAGGGTGGGAGGGTGGGGAGGGGAAACGGGGAAGGAGGGTGGGAGGGTGGGGAGGGGAAACGGGGAAGGAGGGTGGGAGGGTGGGGAGGGGAAACGGGGAAGGAGGGTGGGAGGGTGGGGAGGGGAAACGGGGAAGGAGGGGAAACGGGGAAGGAGGGTGGGAGGGGGGGGAGGGGAAACGGGGAAGGAGGGTGGGAGGGTGGGGAGGGGAAACGGGGAAGGAGGGTGGGAGGGTGGGGAGGGGAAACGGGGAAGGAGGGTGGGAGGGTGGGGAGGGGAAACGGGGAAGGAGGGGAAACGGGGAAGGAGGGTGGGAGGGTGGGGAGGGGAAACGGGGAAGGAGGGGAAACGGGGAAGGAGGGTGGGAGGGTGGGGTGGGGAAGCGCGGAAGGAGGGTGCGAGAGTGGGGTGGGGAAACGGGGTGGGAGGGTGGCGAGGAGAAACGGGGAAGGACGGTGGGGAGGAGAAACGGGGAAGGAGGGTGGGACGGTGTTGAGGAGAAACGGGGAAGGAGGGTGGGAGGGTGGGGAGGAGAAACGGGGAAGGAGGGTGGGAGGGTGGGGAGGAGAGACGGGGAAGGAGGGTGGGAGGGTAGGGAGTAGAAACGGGGAGGGAGAGTGGGGAGGGGAAACGGGGAAGGAGGGTGGGAGGGTGGGGAGGCCAAACGGGGAGGGAGGGTAGGGAGGCGAAACGGGGAAGGAGGGTGGGAGGGTGGGGAGAGGAAACGGGGAAGGAGGGTGGGATGGTGGGGAGAGGAAACGGGGAAGGAGGGTGGGGAGGGGAAACGGGGAAGGAGCGTGGGAGGGTGGGGAGAGGAAACTGGGAAGGAGCGTGGGAGGGTGGGGTGGGGAAACGGGGAAGGAGGGTGGGAGGGTGGGGTGGGGAAACGGGGAAGGAGGGTGGGAGGGTGGGGTGGGGAAACGGGGAAGGAGGGTGGGAGGGTGGGGTGGGGAAACGGGGAAGGAGGGTGGGAGGGTGGGGTGGGGAAACGGGGAAGGAGGGTGGGAGGGTGGGGTGGGGAAACGGGGAAGGAGGGTGGGAGGGTGAGGTGGGGAAACGGGAAAGGAGGGTGGGAGGGTGGGGTGGGGAAACGGGGAAGGAGTGTGGGAGGGTGGGGTGGGGAAACGGGGAAGGTGGGTGGGAGGGTGGGGTGGGGAAACGGGGAAGGTGGGTGGGAGGGTGGGGTGGGGAAACGGGGAAGGTGGGTGGGAGGGTGGGGTGGGGAAACGGGGAAGGTGGGTGGGAGGGTGGGGTGGAGAAACGGGGAAGGTGGGTGGGAGGGTGGGGTGGAGAAACGGGGAAGGTGGGTGGGAGGGTGGGGTGGAGAAACGGGGAAGGTGGGTGGGAGGGTGGGGTGGGGAAACGGGGAAGGTGGGTGGGAGGGTAGGGTGGGGTGGCGAAACGGGGAAGGTGGGTGGGAGGGTGGGCTGGGGAAACGGGGAAGGTGGGTGGGCGGGTGGGCTGGGGAAACGGGGAAGTGGGTGGGAGGGTGGGCTGGGGAAACGGGGAAGTGGGTGGGAGGGTGGGCTGGGGAAACGGGGAAGGACGGTGGGAGGGTGGGGTGGGGTGGGGAAAGGGGGAAGGAGGGTGGTAGGGTGGGGTGGGAAAGGGGGAAGGAGGGTGGGAGGGTGGGAAGGGGAAACGGGGAAGGAGGGTGGGAGTGTGGGGTGGGGAAACGGGGAAGGAGGGTGGGAGTGTGGGGAGGGGAAACGGGGAAGGAGGGTGAGAGGGTGGGGAGGGGAAACGGGGAAGAAGGGAAATGGGGAAGGAGGGGAAAAGGGGAAGGAGGGTGGGAGGGTGTGGAGGGGAAACGGGGTAGGAGGGTAGGAGGGTGGGGAGGGGAAACGGGGAAGGAGGGTGGGAGGGTGTGGAGGAGAAACGAGGAAGGAGGGTGGGAGGGTGGGGAGAGGAAACGGGAAGGAGGGTGGGAGGGTGGGGAGGGGAAACGGGGAAAGAGGGTGGGAGGATGGGGAGGGGAAACGGGAAGGAGGGTGGGAGTGTGGGGATGCGAAATGGGGAAGGAGGGTGGGACGGTGGGGAGGCGAAACGGGGAGGGAGGGTGGGGAGGGGAAACGGGGAAGGAGGGTGGGACGGTGGGGAGAGGATACGGGGAAGTAGGGTGGGAGGGTGGGGAGAGGAAACGGGGAAGGAGGGTGGGTGGGTGGGGAGAGGAAACGTGGAAGGAGGGTGGGAGGGTGGGTAGGGGAAACGGGAAGGAGGGTGGGAGGGTGGGTGGGAAAAGGGGGTCGGAGGGTGGGGAGGGGAAACGGGGAAGGAGGGTGGGAGGGTGGGGAGGGGAAACGGGGAAGGAGGGTGGGAGGGTGGGGAGGGGAAACGGGGAAGGAGGGTGGGAGGGTGGGGAGGGGAAACGGGGAAGGAGGGTGGGAGGGTGGGGAGGGGAAACGGGGAAGGAGGGTGGGAGGGTGGGGAGGGGAAACGGGGAAGGAGGGGAAACGGGGAATGAGGGTGGGAGGGTGGGGAGGTGAAATGGGGAAGGAGGGGAAACGGCAAAGGAGGGGAAACGGGGAAGGAGGGGAAACGGGGAAGGAGGGTGGGAGAGTGGGGTGGGGAAACGGGGAAGAGGGTGGGAGGGTGGGGAGGGGAAACGGGGAAGAGGGTGGGAGGGTGGGGAGGGGAAACGGGGAAGAGGGTGGGAGGGTGGGGAGGGGAAACGGGGAAGAGGGTGGGAGGGTGGGGAGGGGAAACGGGGAAGAGGGTGGGAGGGTGGGGAGGGGACACAGGGTGGGAGGGTGGGAGGGTGGGGAGGGGAAACGGGGAAGGAGGGTGGGAGGGTGGGGAGGGTAAACGGGGAAGGAGGGTAAACGGGGAAGGAGGGTGGGAGTGTGGGGAGGGGAAACGGGGAAGGAGGGTGGGAGAGTGGGGAGGGGAAACGGGGAAGGAGGGTGGGAGAGTGGGGAGGGGAAACGGGGAAGGAGGGTGGGAGGGTGGGGAGGGGAAACGGGGAAGGAGGGTGGGAGGGTGGGGAGGGGAAACGGGGAAGGAGGGTGGGAGGGTGGGGAGGGGAAACGGGGAAGGAGGGTGGGAGGGTGGGGAGGGGAAACGGGGAAGGAGGGTGGGAGGGTGGGGAGGGGAAACGGGGAAGGAGGGTGGGAGGGTGGGGAGGGGAAACGGGGAAGGAGGGTGGGAGGGTGGGGAGGGGAAACGGGGAAGGAGGGTGGGAGGGTGGGGAGGGGAAACGGGGAAGGAGGGTGGGAGGGTGGGGAGGGGAAACGGGGAAGGAGGGTGGGAGGGTGGGGAGGGGAAACGGGGAAGGAGGGTGGGAGGGTGGGGAGGGGAAACGGGGAAGGAGGGGAAACGGGGAAGGAGGGTGAGGGGGGGGAGGGGAAACGGGGAAGGAGGGTGGGAGGGTGGGGAGGGTGGGGAGGGGAAACGGGGAAGGAGGGTGGGAGGGTGGGGAGGGGAAACGGGGAAGGAGGGTGGGAGGGTGGGGAGGGGAAACGGGGAAGGAGGGGAAACGGGGAAGGAGGGTGGGAGGGTGGGGAGGGGAAACGGGGAAGGAGGGGAAACGGGGAAGGAGGGTGGGAGGGTGGGGTGGGGAAGCGCGGAAGGAGGGTGCGAGAGTGGGGTGGGGAAACGGGGTGGGAGGGTGGGGAGGAGAAACGGGGAAGGACGGTGGGGAGGAGAAACGGGGAAGGAGGGTGGGAGGGTGGGGAGGAGAGACGGGGAAGGAGGGTGGGAGGGTAGGGAGTAGAAACGGGGAAGGAGGGTGAGAGGGTGTGGAGGAGAAACGGGGAAGGAGGGTGGGAGAGTGGGGAGGGGAAACGGGGAGGGAGAGTGGGGAGGGGAAACGGGGAAGGAGGGTGGGAGGGTGGGGAGGCGAAACGGGGAGGGAGGGTAGGGAGGCGAAACGGGGAAGGAGGGTGGGAGGGTGGGGAGAGGAAACGGGGAAGGAGGGTGGGATGGTGGGGAGAGGAAACGGGGAAGGAGGGTGGGGAGGGGAAACGGGGAAGGAGCGTGGGAGGGTGGGGAGAGGAAACTGGGAAGGAGCGTGGGAGGGTGGGGAGAGGAAACGGGGAAGGAGGGTGGGAGGGTGGGGAGAGGAAACGGGGAAGGAGGGTGGGAGGGTGGGGAGAGGAAACGGGGAAGGAGGGTGGGAGGGTGGGGAGAGGAAACGGGGAAGGAGGGTGGGAGGGTGGGGAGAGGAAACGGGGAAGGAGGGTGGGAGGGTGGGGAGAGGAAACGGGGAAGGAGGGTGGGAGGGTGGGGAGAGGAAACGGGGAAGGAGGGTGGGAGGGTGGGGAGAGGAAACGGGGAAGGAGGGTGGGAGGGTGGGGAGAGGAAACGGGGAAGGAGGGTGGGAGGGTGGGGAGACGAAACGGGGAAGGAGGGTGGGATGGTGGGGAGGGGAAACGGGAAGGAGGGTGAGAGGGTGGGGAGGGGAAACGGAGAAGGAGGGTGGGGAGGAGAAACGGGGAAGGAGGGTGGGAGGGTGGGGAGGAGAAACGGGGAAGGAGGGTGGGAGGGTGGGGAGGAGAAACGGGGAAGGAGGGTGGGAGGGTGGGGAGGAGAAACGGGGAAGGAGGGTGGGAGGGTGGGGAGGAGAAACGGGGAAGGAGGGTGGGAGGGTGGGGAGGGGAAACGGGGAAGGAGGGTGGGAGGGTGGGGAGGGGAAACGGGGAAGGAGGGGAAGCGGGGAAGGAGGGTGGGTGGGGAGGGGAAACGGGGAAGGAGGGTGGGAGGGTGGCGAGGGGAAACGGGGAAGGAGGGGAAGCGGGGAAGGAGGGTGGGAGGGTGGGGAGGGGAAGCGGGGAAGGAGGGTGGGAGGGTGGGGAGGGGAAGCGGGGAAGGAGGGTGGGAGGGTGGGGAGGGGAAACGGGGAAGGAGGGTGGTAGGGTGGCGAGGGGAAACGGGGAAGGAGGGTGGGAGGGTGGGGAGGGGAAACGTGGAAGGAGGGTGGGAGGGTGGGGAGGGGAAACGGGGAAGGAGGGTGGGAGGGTGGCGAGGGGAAACGGGGAAGGAGGGTGCGAGGGTGGGGTGGGGAAACGGGGAAGGAGGGTGGGAGGGTGGGGTGGGGAAACGGGGAAGGAGGGTGGGAGGGTGGGGTGGGGAAACGGGGAAGGAGGGTGGGAGGGTGGGGTGGGGAAACGGGGAAGGAGGGTGGGAGGGTGGGGTGGGGAAACGGGGAAGGAGGGGAAACGGGGAAGGAGGGTGGGGAGGGGAAACGGGGAAGGAGGGGAAGCGGGGAAGGAGGGTGGGAGGGTGGGGAGGGGAAACGGGGAAGGAGGGTGGGAGGGTGGCGAGGGGAAACGGGGAAGGAGGGTGGGAGGGTGGCGAGGGGAAACGGGGAAGGAGGGGAAGCGGGGAAGGAGGGTGGGAGGGTGGGGAGGGGAAGCGGGGAAGGAGGGTGGGAGGGTGGGGAGGGGAAGCGGGGAAGGAGGGTGGGAGGGTGGGGAGGCCAAACGGGGAGGGAGGGTAGGGAGGCGAAACGGGGAAGGAGGGTGGGAGGGTGGGGAGAGGAAACGGGGAAGGAGGGTGGGATGGTGGGGAGAGGAAACGGGGAAGGAGGGTGGGGAGGGGAAACGGGGAAGGAGCGTGGAAGGGTGGGGAGAGGAAACTGGGAAGGAGCGTGGGAGGGTGGGGAGGGGAAACGGGGAAGGAGGGTGGGAGGGTGGGGAGGGGAAACGGGGAAGGAGGGTGGGAGGGTGGGGTGGGGAAACGGGGAAGGAGGGTGGGAGGGTGGGGTGGGGAAACGGGGAAGGAGGGTGGGAGGGTGGGGTGGGGAAACGGGGAAGGAGGGTGGGAGGGTGGGGTGGGGAAACGGGGAAGGAGGGTGGGAGGGTGGGGTGGGGAAACGGGGAAGGAGGGTGGGAGGGTGAGGTGGGGAAACGGGAAAGGAGGGTGGGAGGGTGGGGTGGGGAAACGGGGAAGGAGTGTGGGAGGGTGGGGTGGGGAAACGGGGAAGGTGGGTGGGAGGGTGGGGTGGGGAAACGGGGAAGGTGGGTGGGAGGGTGGGGTGGGGAAACGGGGAAGGTGGGTGGGAGGGTGGGGTGGGGAAACGGGGAAGGTGGGTGGGAGGGTGGGGTGGGGAAACGGGGAAGGTGGGTGGGAGGGTGGGGTGGAGAAACGGGGAAGGTGGGTGGGAGGGTGGGGTGGAGAAACGGGGAAGGTGGGTGGGAGGGTGGGGTGGGGAAACGGGGAAGGTGGGTGGGAGGGTAGGGTGGGGTGGCGAAACGGGGAAGGTGGGTGGGAGGGTGGGCTGGGGAAACGGGGAAGGTGGGTGGGCGGGTGGGCTGGGGAAACGGGGAAGTGGGTGGGAGGGTGGGCTGGGGAAACGGGGAAGTGGGTGGGAGGGTGGGCTGGGGAAACGGGGAAGGACGGTGGGAGGGTGGGGTGGGGTGGGGAAAGGGGGAAGGAGGGTGGTAGGGTGGGGTGGGAAAGGGGGAAGGAGGGTGGGAGGGTGGGAAGGGGAAACGGGGAAGGAGGGTGGGAGTGTGGGGTGGGGAAACGGGGAAGGAGGGTGGGAGTGTGGGGAGGGGAAACGGGGAAGGAGGGTGAGAGGGTGGGGAGGGGAAACGGGGAAGAAGGGAAATGGGGAAGGAGGGGAAAAGGGGAAGGAGGGTGGGAGGGTGTGGAGGGGAAACGGGGTAGGAGGGTAGGAGGGTGGGGAGGGGAAACGGGGAAGGAGGGTGGGAGGGTGTGGAGGAGAAACGAGGAAGGAGGGTGGGAGGGTGGGGAGAGGAAACGGGAAGGAGGGTGGGAGGGTGGGGAGGGGAAACGGGGAAAGAGGGTGGGAGGATGGGGAGGGGAAACGGGAAGGAGGGTGGGAGTGTGGGGATGCGAAATGGGGAAGGAGGGTGGGACGGTGGGGAGGCGAAACGGGGAGGGAGGGTGGGGAGGGGAAACGGGGAAGGAGGGTGGGACGGTGGGGAGAGGATACGGGGAAGTAGGGTGGGAGGGTGGGGAGAGGAAACGGGGAAGGAGGGTGGGTGGGTGGGGAGAGGAAACGGGGAAGGAGGGTGGGTGGGTGGGGAGAGGAAACGTGGAAGGAGGGTGGGAGGGTGGGTAGGGGAAACGGGAAGGAGGGTGGGAGGGTGGGTGGGAAAAGGGGGTCGGAGGGTGGGGAGGGGAAACGGGGAAGGAGGGGAAACGGGGAAGGAGGGTGGGAGGGTGGGGAGGGGAAACGGGGAAGGAGGGTGGGAGGGTGGGGAGGGGAAACGGGGAAGGAGGGTGGGAGGGTGGGGAGGGGAAACGGGGAAGGAGGGTGGGAGGGTGGGGAGGGGAAACGGGGAAGGAGGGTGGGAGGGTGGGGAGGGGAAACGGGGAAGGAGGGTGGGAGGGTGGGGAGGGGAAACGGGGAAGGAGGGTGGGAGGGTGGGGAGGGGAAACGGGGAAGGAGGGGAAACGGGGAATGAGGGTGGGAGGGTGGGGAGGTGAAATGGGGAAGGAGGGGAAACGGCAAAGGAGGGTAAACGGGGAAGGAGGGGAAACGGGGAAGGAGGGTGGGAGAGTGGGGTGGGGAAACGGGGAAGAGGGTGGGAGGGTGGGGAGGGGAAACGGGGAAGAGGGTGGGAGGGTGGGGAGGGGAAACGGGGAAGAGGGTGGGAAGGTGGGGAGGGGAAACGGGGAAGAGGGTGGGAGGGTGGGGAGGGGAAACGGGGATGAGGGTGGGAGGGTGGGGAGGGGAAACGGGGAAGAGGGTGGGAGGGTGGGGAGGGGACACAGGGTGGGAGGGTGGGAGGGTGGGGAGGGGAAACGGGGAAGGAGGGTGGGAGGGTGGGGAGGGTAAACGGGGAAGGAGGGTAAACGGGGAAGGAGGGTGGGAGTGTGGGGAGGGGAAACGGGGAAGGAGGGTGGGAGAGTGGGGAGGGGAAACGGGGAAGGAGGGTGGGAGAGTGGGGAGGGGAAACGGGGAAGGAGGGTGGGAGGGTGGGGAGGGGAAACGGGGAAGGAGGGTGGGAGGGTGGGGAGGGGAAACGGGGAAGGAGGGTGGGAGGGTGGGGAGGGGAAACGGGGAAGGAGGGTGGGAGGGTGGGGAGGGGAAACGGGGAAGGAGGGTGGGGAGGGGAAACGGGGAAGGAGGGTGGGAGGGTGGGGAGGGGAAACGGGGAAGGAGGGTGGGAGGGTGGGGAGGGGAAACGGGGAAGGAGGGTGGGAGGGTGGGGAGGGGAAACGGGGAAGGAGGGTGGGAGGGTGGGGAGGGGAAACGGGGAAGGAGGGTGGGAGGGTGGGGAGGGGAAACGGGGAAGGAGGGTGGGAGGGTGGGGAGGGGAAACGGGGAAGGAGGGGAAACGGGGAAGGAGGGTGGGGGGGGGAGGGGAAACGGGGAAGGAGGGTGGGAGGGTGGGGAGGGTGGGGAGGGGAAACGGGGAAGGAGGGTGGGAGGGTGGGGAGGGGAAACGGGGAAGGAGGGGAAACGGGGAAGGAGGGTGGGAGGGTGGGGAGGGGAAACGGGGAAGGAGGGGAAACGGGGAAGGAGGGTGGGAGGGTGGGGTGGGGAAGCGCGGAAGGAGGGTGCGAGAGTGGGGTGGGGAAACGGGGTGGGAGGGTGGGGAGGAGAAACGGGGAAGGACGGTGGGGATGAGAAACGGGGAAGGAGGGTGGGAGGGTGGGGAGGAGAGACGGGGAAGGAGGGTGGGAGGGTAGGGAGTAGAAACGGGGAAGGAGGGTGAGAGGGTGTGGAGGAGAAACGGGGAAGGAGGGTGGGAGAGTGGGGAGGGGAAACGGGGAGGGAGAGTGGGGAGGGGAAACGGGGAAGGAGGGTGGGAGGGTGGGGAGGCGAAACGGGGAGGGAGGGTAGGGAGGCGAAACGGGGAAGGAGGGTGGGAGGGTGGGGAGAGGAAACGGGGAAGGAGGGTGGGATGGTGGGGAGAGGAAACGGGGAAGGAGGGTGGGGAGGGGAAACGGGGAAGGAGCGTGGGAGGGTGGGGAGAGGAAACTGGGAAGGAGCGTGGGAGGGTGGGGAGAGGAAACGGGGAAGGAGGGTGGGAGGGTGGGGAGAGGAAACGGGGAAGGAGGGTGGGAGGGTGGGGAGAGGAAACGGGGAAGGAGGGTGGGAGGGTGGGGAGAGGAAACGGGGAAGGAGGGTGGGAGGGTGGGGAGAGGAAACGGGGAAGGAGGGTGGGAGGGTGGGGAGACGAAACGGGGAAGGAGGGTGGGATGGTGGGGAGGGGAAACGGGAAGGAGGGTGAGAGGGTGGGGAGGGGAAACGGAGAAGGAGGGTGGGGAGGGGAAATGGGGAAGGAGGGTGGGAGGGTGGGGAGGGGAAACGGGGAAGGAGGGTGGGAGGGTGGGGAGGGGAAACGGGGAAGGAGGGTGGGAGGGTGGGGAGGGGAAACGGGGAAGGAGGGGAAGCGGGGAAGGAGGGTGGGTGGGGAGGGGAAACGGGGAAGGAGGGTGGGAGGGTGGCGAGGGGAAACGGGGAAGGAGGGGAAGCGGGGAAGGAGGGTGGGAGGGTGGGGAGGGGAAGCGGGGAAGGAGGGTGGGAGGGAGGGGAGGGGAAGCGGGGAAGGAGGGTGGGAGGGTGGGGAGGGGAAGCGGGGAAGGAGGGTGGGAGGGTGGGGAGGGGAAGCGGGGAAGGAGGGTGGGAGGGTGGGGAGGGGAAACGGGGAAGGAGGGTGGTAGGGTGGCGAGGGGAAACGGGGAAGGAGGGTGGGAGGGTGGGGAGGGGAAACGTGGAAGGAGGGTGGGAGGTTGGGGAGGGGAAACGGGGAAGGAGGGTGGGAGGGTGGCGAGGGGAAACGGGGAAGGAGGGTGCGAGGGTGGGGTGGGGAAACGGGGAAGGAGGGTGGGAGGGTGGGGTGGGGAAACGGGGAAGGAGGGTGGGAGGGTGGGGTGGGGAAACGGGGAAGGAGGGTGGGAGGGTGGGGTGGGGAAACGGGGAAGGAGGGTGGGAGGGTGGGGTGGGGAAACGGGGAAGGAGGGTGGGAGGGTGGGGTGGGGAAACGGGGAAGGAGGGTGGGGAGGGGAAACGGGGAAGTAGGGTGGGAGGTTGGGGAGGGGAAACGGGGAAGGAGGGGAAACGGGGAAGGAGGGTGGGGAGGGGAAACGGGGAAGGAGGGGAAGCGGGGAAGGAGGGTGGGAGGGTGGGGAGGGGAAACGGGGAAGGAGGGTGGGAGGGTGGCGAGGGGAAACGGGGAAGGAGGGTGGGAGGGTGGCGAGGGGAAACGGGGAAGGAGGGGAAGCGGGGAAGGAGGGTGGGAGGGTGGGGAGGGGAAGCGGGGAATGAGGGTGGGAGGGTGGGGAGGGGAAGCGGGGAAGGAGGGTGGGAGGGTGGGGAGGGGAAGCGGGGAAGGAGGGTGGGAGGGTGGGGAGGGGAAACGGGGAAGGAGGGTGGGAGGGTGGCGAGGGGAAACGGGGAAGGAGGGTGGGAGGGTGGCGAGGGGAAACGGGGAAGGAGGGTGGGAGGGTGGCGAGGGGAAACGTGGAAGGAGGGTGGGAGGATGGGGAGGGGAAACGGGGAAGGAGGGTGGGGAGGGGAAACGGGGAAGGAGGGTGGGAGGGTGGCGAGGGGAAACGGGGAAGGAGGGTGCGAGGGTGGGGTGGGGAAACGGGGAAGGAGGGTGGGAGGGTGGGGTGGGGAAACGGGGAAGGAGGGTGGGAGGGTGGGGTGGGGAAACGGGGAAGGAGGGTGGGAGGGTGGGGTGGGGAAACGGGGAAGGAGGGTGGGAGGGTGGGGTGGGGAAACGGGGAAGGAGGGTGGGAGGGTGGGGAGGGGAAACGTGGAAGGAGGGTGGGGAGGGGAATCGGGGAAGGAGGGTGGAAGGGTGGGGAGGGGAAACGGGGAAGGAGGGTGGGAGGGTGGGGAGGGGAAACGGGGAAGGAGGGGAAACGGGGAAGGAGGGTGGGAGGGTGGGGAGGGGAAACGGGGAAGGAGGGTGGGAGGGTGGGGAGGGGAAACGGGGAAGGAGGGTGGGAGGGTGGGGAGGGGAAACGGGGAAGGAGGGTGGGAGGGTGGGGAGGGGAAACGGGGAAGGAGGGTGGGAGGGTGGGGAGGGGAAACGGGGAAGGAGGGTGGGAGGGTGGGGAGGGGAAACGGGGAAGGAGGGTGGGAGGGTGGGGAGGGGAAACGGGGAAGGAGGGGAAACGGTGAAGGAGGGGAAACGGTGAAGGAGGGTGGGAGGGTGGGGAGGGGAAACGGGGAAGGAGGGTGGGAGGGTGGGGAGGATAAACGGGGAAGGAGGGTGGGAGGGTGGGGAGGGGAAACGGGGAAGGAGGGTGGGAGGGTGGGGAGGGGAAACGGGGAAGGAGGGTGGGAGGGTGGGGAGGGGAAACGGGGAAGGAGGGTGGGAGGGTGGGGAGGGGAAACGGGGAAGGAGGGTGGGAGGGTGGGGAGGGGAAACGGGGAAGGAGGGTGGGAGGGTGGGGAGTGGAAACGGGGAAGTAGGGTGGGAGGGTGGGGAGGGGAAACGGGGAAGTAGGGTGGGAGGGTGGGGAGGGGAAACGGTGAAGTAGGGTGGGAGGGTGGGGAGGGGAAACGGGGAAGTAGGGTGGGAGGGTGGGGAGGGGAAACGGGGAAGTAGGGTGGGAGGGTGGGGAGGGGTAACGGGGAAGTAGGGTGGGAGGGTGGGGAGGGGAAACGGGGAAGGAGGGGAAACGGGGAAGGAGGGGAAAGGGGGAAGGAGGGTGGGAGGGTGGGGAGGGGAAACGGGGAAGGAGGGTGGGAGGGTGGGGAGGGGAAACGGGGAAGAAGGGTGGGAGGGTGGGGAGGGGAAACGGGGAAGAAGGGTGGGAGGGTGGGGAGGGGAAACGGGGATGGAGGGTGGGAGGGTGGGGAGGGGAAACGGGGAAGTAGGGTGGGAGGGTGGGGATGGGAAACGGGGAAGGAGGGGTAACGGGGAAGGAGGGGAAACGGGGAAGGAGGGTG